>NW_007260034.1:439592-479653 GCF_000164805.1 Carlito syrichta | reverse complement strand
AGTTCCGATTTCCATGAGAGTATTTCCTTCCTTTTCTAAGGTTCTTATGGTTTGAGGTTTTACATTTAGGTCTCTGAACCATCTGGAGTTAAACTTTGTGCATGGGGATAGATAGGGGTCCTGTTTCAATCTTCTGCATGTGGTCAGCCAGTTTTCCCAGCACCATTTACTGTATAGGTTCTCCTCAAAGGCTTAACATCCTGGATCTACAAGGAACTGAAACGTACTGAAAAGAAGAAAACAAACAACCCCATTATAAAATGGGCAAAAGATATGGACAGACACTTCACAAAAGAAGACATCCAAACAGCCAACAAACACATGAAGAAATGCTCAACCTCACTAATCATCAGGGAGATGCAAATCAAAACCACACTGAGATACCACCTAACTCCAGTCAGAATGGTAATTATCAACAACTCAAAAAATAACAGCTGCTGGAGAGGGTGTGGTGAAAAGGGAACACTTCTACACTGTTGGTGGGAGTGTAAACTAGTGCAACCTCTGTGGAAAGCAGTGTGGCGATTCCTAAAAGCTCTAAAAATTGACCTTCCATATGACCCCGCAATTCCCCTACTGGGAATATACCTTGAAGAACACAAATCACTCTATAAAAAAGATACATGCACACGTATGTTTATCACAGCGTTGATCACAATAGCAAGAACCTGGAAACAACCATGCTGCCCATCAAAAGAGGACTGGATTAAAAAAATGTGGTACATATACACAATGGAATACTACGCAGCCATAAAAAAGAACAAAATCATGAATTTGGCAGCAACCTGGATGGAACCTAGAGTCTATAATACTGAGTGACCTCTCACAGAAACAAAGATCCGAATATCGCATGTTCTCACTCATATAATGGACCTTGAACATCCAATGTAATACTATAAGAAAATGACTGACGGTACTGGGAAACTATGGGGGGAAGGGGGATGGGATTAACAGTAGCAAATATCTGTCGGGGGATGGGAAAACACCTCTTATCAACAGGGTGCCTGAATGAAACGTAATTGTACACCTAACCCTTAACTGTACCCCACAAAACCATAATAAAAAATACTGATTAATTAAAAAAAAAAAAAGCTAAAATGGACAAATATATGAATCAATGGGTTTCAAGAATTTGGGTATCAGGCAACAAAAGGCAATGATCCCAAGGGATCAGAATCCAAAGAGGTAAGCCCTAGGATTGCCTCAGCCTTATTGCCTTGAGAGTGTTTTCAGGGTATGGCCCAGGTAGGGAGAACCCAAGTGAAGCCTGGCAGGTTCACAGAGTTGAGGAGAGGAAACTAATAGTTCAGAGAGACCAAAGTGGCCAGAGTTTGCAGGAGAGAACTCTGACAAGATTACAGCCACAGAGAGCAAGTCTGGGTGACAGAGTGAGACTCCAACTCAAAAAAAAAAAAAAGAAGGAAAATGATACTAGACAGAGTTGTGGAAAGGAGATGCCAATTGCAGAGGTAAATATATGAGACTTTTCTATTTTTTTTTTTTTTTAAGTCGGAATCTCACTCTGTCGCCCAGACTGGAGTGCGGTGGCCGCTCCCGGCCACCGTGGCCTTGACCTGCTGGGCTTTGGCAATCCTTCCGCCTCAGTCTTCCAAGAAGCTGGAACTACAGGCGCGCGCTACCACGCTCGGCTAATTTTTATGAGACTTTTCTTATTCGATAATTGAGTAGACAAAAAAATAATAATGTAAAGTGGGGGTTATACATACCTGAGGGAGGACCCTGGAATTACCTTTTGGATGATGGGCCCATTGTAGTATAGTCTTCTCCCCCTAGATAAGTGTTCTAGGAACCCATCGGCATCAGCTAGTGTTGTTGTAAGAGGCTACATTCAGTTCGGTCAATTTTTTTGTTTTTGGAGATCCTTTCAATGCGTTTTCCTATTTCATGATGGGCCATTTAGGAGAGCACTTGCCCACATCACACTGAGTGTTCAGCAGTTTTTGATCAAAAATGGCATGACTCTATGTCCTAACTTCCCTACTCACTCAGCCTTGCCCAAGCAACTTTTTTTGTTTACCCAAATAAAAAAATCTTCAAAGGGAATGCTTTGCTGATGTGGAAGAGGTGAAACAAAAAATGGCAGAAGCACTAAAAAGCATGCAAATGGATGAGTTCAAAAACTGTTTTGGGCCTGGATAAAGCATCTCCATAGTGGTATTGCATCAAATGGAGAGTACTTTGAAGGTGACTAAAGTTTAAGCATGTAAGAATAAATACACACTTTTAAATAGATACAGTCTTGTTTTTTTGGGGTCCCCTCTCATACAGAACTAAACTGTATGCTAACAATAGCACAAGGTTGAAAGGGGGAGAAATGGCAGTATACTACTGTAGAGTTCTGATATTGTATGTGAAGTGGCATAACATGGCTTGCAGGTAGAAAGTGATCAGGTAAACAATAATACTCTAAGCCCTTATGCCACTACCAAAGCAGCAAGACAAAGATGTATAGCTAATAAGCTCACAAAAGAGAAAAGATAGAATCATAGAAAATAAATATCCAAAAGAAGTCAGAGAAAAAGAAGCAAGAACAGTGTTTACCTGAGGCTAGGTACAATGGAAACAAAAATCAAGTTGGTAGATTGAAACCTAACCTTACCAGTAATCACATTAAATACAAATGGCCCAAGGTGATAAAAGGGCATTCTAGAGGTGCACATATTTGTTACTGATATCTTTTCTCCCTTTCTTAAAAAATAGAACTCCTATGTCTCACCTGTGTACATGATTGCCAAATAGAGACTGCATTTCACAGCCACCATTGTATCTAAGAATAGCCAAGTGACTAGGTCATGACCAAAGATCCAGGAGTGCTGTGCACCACTTCTTGGATGTGCCCTTAAAAGGAACAGTTTTGTGTACTCTTTGCTTTTTCCCCTTTACCACAGGCTAAGAAATGGTGAGAGGTAGAGCAACCAACTTGGACCATCCTGCAATGAGAAGCCACATGTCGAAGATAACAGAGCCACCATATCATCCTTTGGCTGTATACCTCTGAACTGTTTTAAGAAAGAGTGATAAACTTCTATCACATTTTAACTTCCTTTTCCTTTTTTTTTGATTTGGGGTTTCACTCTCTCACCCAGGCTGGAGTGCAGTGGCATGATCAAGGTTCACCTCAGCCTTGACTTTCTGTGCTTGGGCCATCCTTCTACCTCAGTCTCCTAACTACCTGAGATGACAGGTGTGTGTCACCATGCCTAGCTAATTTATTTGATTTTTTTGTAGAGACGAGGTCTTGTTGCGTTGCTCAGGCTTGTTCTCGAACTCCTGGGCTCAAGCATCCTCTCACCTTGGCCTCCCAAAGTGCTGGGATTACAGGCATGAACCACAAACCCTAAGCTTTTTTTTGTTGTTGTTACTTTGGGTTACCCCCAAAGCATAATTTGAGGCAAGGACTTGGATGCAGTTAATGTTTTGAGGAAGTCATCCTAAGAGGCAGAAGCAAGTGAGATAAGGCAATAAAGGATGCAACAATGTGTGGGTAATGCTGTGGTCACATCCCATTGAGGATTCTCCAAACAGCTCACCTTAAAATCACCTATCAGTAGGCAGAGATGCTGAGACATTTATTAGTTGACTCCCTTACCCATCGGGTGAGGGCGTCTCTTCCCCAGGGTATTTACTCCTGTGTTGTCAGCATTCTAGAAGCTATCGTCGTGTGCCGCTGCAGGTGAAGTAGTCAGTAATATGGGGTAAAGTGTCTGAGTAATATGGTATTATTCTGGGAAGTATATTTTCTCAAGTGAAACTCGCACAGCCAGGCCTGGTACAGTGGCTCAAGCTTGTAATCCCAGTATTTTGGGAGGCCGAGGTGAGAGGATTGCCTGAGCCCACGGGTCCGAGAGCAGCCTGGGCAACCTGGCGAGACCTCATCTCTACAATAAATTAAAAAAAAAAAAATTAGCTGGGCATGGTGCCATCTGCCTGTAGTTCCAGTTACTTGGAAGGCTGAAGCGGAAGGGTTGCCTGAGCCCAGCAGTTCAAGGCTGTGGTGGCTGGGAGTGTGCTTTTGCCCTCCAGCCTGGGCAACAGAGTGAGACTCCTACTCAAAAAAAAAAAAAAAAAAGAAAAGAAAAGAAAAGAAACTAACACAGCCATCATAATTAAAATGCAATATTTCTACTAAAAAGTTATAATGATTATTGTTTTACTCCTGAGATATGGGACTTTACCTTTTGAAAAGGTATGTACAGAATTATGACTACTACTGTATGGAATAAAAAATGCTCCACCTTACTAATCACCAAAGAAGTGCAAATTAAAACCACATTAAGATACCACCTAGCTCCATCATCAATCACTCAAAAAATAACAGATGCTGAATAGGATGTGAAGAAAAGGGAATGTTTCTACACTGTTGGTGGTACAGCCTCTGTGGAAAACAGTACAGTAATTTCTAAAAGATTTAAAAATTGGTCTTCCATATGACTCAGCAATCCTCCTTCTGGGAATATACCCATAGGAGTTCAAATTATTCTATAAAAAAAATACCTTAGCATTAGTCACAATAGGAAAAACATGGAATCAACCATCCTTCCTTTTGAAAGTAGACTAGGTAAAATAATGTGGCACATATACATGATGGAATACTATGCAGCCATAAAGAAGGACAAAATTATGGACTTTGCAGCATCTTGGATGGATTTAGAGTCTATCATACTCAGTGATGTATCACAGAAACAAAAAGCTGAGAACCACATATTCTCACTCATAAGTGGACCCTGAGCATTTATCATAATACTATAAGAAAGGGATTGGCAATAATGGAATGCTCCCGGGGAGGGAGCATGGAAGGGGGGCACATAACATCAATAAGGGTACCAGATCTCAAACCAGGTGAAGTGGGAACCAAAGGGAGGTCCAAACTTTACCTGTATGATTATTACTTATCTACCTAACCCTGAATTGTACCCTCATTTTAAAAATAAATAAAAAGAATAAGCATTATGTAGCAATTTTTTAGCCATAAAACCTGTATTATTTATTTTAACAACACTTAAAAAATCTGGTGTAAAGACATTGACTTGTGATCATAATTTAAGTAATTAAAAACTGTTTCTAACACTCAGTGATTATCACAGAAGCAAAGAGCAGAGTACCCTATGTTCTCACTCATAGGTGGACCCTGAACATTTACCATAATGCTATAAGAAAGGGATTGGCAGTAGTGGGATATTGCCAGGGTGGGGGGTGGGGAGTGGGGGAGACACTTCAGTAAGGGCACCCGATTTCAAACCAGGCAAAGTGAGGACCACAGGGAGGCCCAAACTTTACTGTACAACGTCTACTTGTATACCTAATCCTGAACTGTATCCTGCATCGTTAACATTTTTAAAAAAAACTGTTTTGTTATTATTTGGTTATAATTTTCAAGATCTAGTCGATCATTTCTTTCACCATTTATTATGGAGATTCTGGCAAGAGGGGCTAGCTAATTGTACTTATAAATTCACTGGTTCTTTTTATAACACTACAAATTCCTAGGCATCATACCTTACATATTTTTTTACTAGTAAATATAAAATGTTTCATGTTGGAGTACAAGTTATGTGCCGAGTACGTGGCCTTTGACTTCTCATTTAGTGGCACAGTAGGTGTAAATTAATATATCACAGCACAGCTTTTCTGAGGCTATAACTAGACTGTGTCTACAGCTGGTTTGCTGTGGAGAAAATTCTCTAAAAGAGCCACTGCTTTGCGCTTGTGTCCAACATTTAAAGATTTCTTCCCTGGATATAGCATATGGTTCACAGCATCCACTTTATAGAGTTTTTAAGAGAAGTATTGGAGAAGTTTAAGAATTTCAGGTAAGAAATTATTTTTTCTTACAATGAGAACCATTAGCGTGCTAATTTTTCCTTACTAAGATTTGAAAAATGTGTGTTTTGGGAGATATGTTGTAGTAAAAGATCTGATAAACATCTCAAGGTTAGTTTGGAGGTGGCATGAGAAAATGTTAAAAATACTCTAAAGTTATATTTAGAAAAAAATAATATAAATGGAAATCAAAGAGTACCATTAAAAATGAATGACCACTCTCTTATTTTTGAAAAAATTTCTTTAATCACTACATTTGGATGTACCATCCAAAATAGTTTTAACATGCCACCGAAATGGAAATTAGATTGTATACTTATTCTCTCCATTACAACGGGAGTGACAAAATCCAGATTAGATATATCATAGCTAATGTTCAAGCCATACCTTAATGCCCCGGTATTACCGTGAATATTTAATATTTAAATATCATCTATACATCTGAGATAAGCACTTCCAATGACAGGAATAACACGGAAAAATACATGATCAAAGTGTGATACATAACAGGGAAACTGGTGCTCACTTTCAGGGTATATACTTTCTAACCATAGAATATTCTGCAAGATCAGGTGTGGGAAAATAATTATTTCTATAAACTGTTCATGGGAGTATCAGTTGGTGTAAACTTACACAGAGTCATTTGGCAATCTCTTAAAAATTCAAATACATATGCCCTTGGCCCAGCAAGTTCATTGCGGTGACTTTATCCTACTTGAATTCATATACACAATATTACAAAATGTTGTATGATAAAAATACAAAATAATGCAAAAATATAGTACATGAATGCTTATTTCAGCAGTTTATAATGGAAAAACTCGAAGCAATAGAAATACACATCAATAGGGGAATTGTGAAGTGAATTATGGCACAATAATTTATGTGATAACAGTTTACTATGATAAAGAATGAAGTTTAGTTTTATGTGTCAGCCTGAAATGTTTTCCGCTGTATACTTTTCAGAGAGAAAAGATAATGCAGAATAATAAGCACATCATATTTCCACATGTATAAAATACACATTTACATGTGTGTTTGTGTGTCTGTGTGTTTGTATTTTATCTCCCCAGAATTTCTGTAATGAGACCCAGGAAACTGTTACTTTACTTTCAGAGAGTGAGACTGGAGGTTGGAAGTGAAGGAGGTATTTATTTGTTTTTATTTTGCTGCCTTCAGTCTAGTTGAATGTATTTAACAAATCACATGCATTTTAATAATAAACAGTTATATTTAAAAATAAAGCAACTGTTTTTATAGACTACCAATTTTTGATAAAGGAAATATGGAGAAAGACATAGATTTGTTGATATACTAATATTATCCCAGTATACCACCACCAAGGAATGACTTAGGTAAACCAATGCTTGATAACGTTCTGTTCTTTCTGATTTTATTTCTTTTTCTTTGATTTGGTTTGGTTATTTATTTAGTTCTGTTTTTATAGCTAGCAATCATTTGCCCTAATCCTTTCCTTGCAAAAATGTATTACTTTACTACAAATGTCTCATATAAGACACAGTCATATTTAGCAAGAACGAGTTAGTATTTTTCCATTATGTTAAGTAGTTACAAAATGGTAAATAATAATTTTTAAAAAGTCACAGGAAAATTTCATTCTGGCAAATTCTCCATTAAGAGTACAAGGAGATAGAATGTGTGCTGGAGGTACACTGGGATTTATTGGCAGTGGCCCCAGTGGAGATGACGGGCTTCTGTCTTTCCTTGTTGAACTTAGTCTCTGAGGATGGAGTCTATGCATGATATAGATGAGCTTTCTCAGAAAGATCCTTACCAAGAAGGGCCCTGCTTTGTCGTCCAAGCTGTATGTCTCTTTTGAGAATCGCTTCTAGTTTAGAAGAGGGTTATTTGTTTTATGACTTTTTTTTTTTTGAGTTGGGGTCTTACTTTGTTGCTGGGGCTGGAGTGCAGTGGCACGATCATAGCTCACTGTGGCCTTGTTTTCCTGGGCGCAGGCTATTCTTCCACCTCAGCCTCCAGAGTAGCTGGGATTACAGGCATGCATCACCATGTTCAGTTAATTTTTGCACCTTTTTGTTCTTTTTTTTTGAAATGGAGCCTTGCTATGATGCCCAGGCTGGTCTTGAACTCCTTGACCTTTCAAAGTGCTTGGTATTATAGGCATGAGCCTCTGCACCTGTCATCTCTTATTGTTAAAAACTTTCCTAACACATTATTTTTCATGGATGCTTAATATTCTACTCTAAATTTGCCTTAATTTGCACAACCATTCATATAAATTTGGATATTTAAGCCAATTTCATTTAGAACAATTTAGCCAGCTGGGTGTGGTGACTCATGCCTCTAATCCCAGCACTTTAGGAGACCAAGGCAGGAAGACTGCTTGAGGTCAGGAGTTGGAGACCAGGGCAACATAAAAAATAAGTAAAACAAGTTAGCCATTACAGAGAATGCTACCACAATTCTTTTCATTAATAATTCTTGTTTATAGTTCTGATTGTCATTTTATTTAGTTCCTTTACTTTTTTTAATTTTGGAAAAAGGTTTATTAATTTTAGCCAGGCTCGGTGGCTCAGCCTGTAATCCCGCGCCTTTGGGGAGGCTGAGGTGAGTGGATTGCCTGAGCCCATGGGTTCGAGACCCGCCTGGGCAGCGAGACCTCATCTCTACAATAAAATAAAAAAATTAGCTGGACGTGGTAGCGCGCGCCTGTAATTCCCGCTACTTGGAAGGCTGAGGCTGAAGGATCGCCGGAGCCCAGCAGGCCGAGGCTGCGGTGGCCGGGAGCGGCCACTGCACTCCAGTCTGGGCGACAGAGTGAGACTCCAACTCAAAAAAAAAAAAAAAAAAAAGTTTCTTGATTTTAGAGTAAGTAGGGTCAAACTGCATGGTCATTTGAAATGAGCTGTAGAATATATATATATATATGGTTTATATATGTATATATTTATAAGTGAGATCACCATGTCAGTGGTTCTCAGTCAAGGGCAGTTTGCTCCCCTGTCCTTCTCTCTTGTGAAGAGACATATGGCATTATCTGGAGATGTTTCTGATTGCCACTACTGTAGGATGTTGGGTGGGGTACAGGGGGATGCTGCTGGGACTCTCACCCAAACATCCCGCAAGACAGCTTCTTACTGCACAAGGTTATCCAAAACCAGCTATAGTGCTGGGGGTGAGAAATGTTCTCTCTCTCCCTCTCTAAATATCAGAATGTATATATCAAATATATGTGATTTTTTTTCTTTTGAGTCAGAGTCTCTGTTACTCAGGCTGGAGTACAGTGGCACACTCATGGCCACTACAGCCTCGATCTGCTGGGCTCAGGTGATCCTTCTGCTTCAGCCTCCCAAGTAGCTGGAACTATAAGCATATGCCACCACACCTGGCTAATTTTTAAAAAATTTTGATTTATTGTAGAGATGAGGTCTCATCATGTTGCTCAGGCTGGTCTCGCACCCATGGGCTCAGGCAATCCTCTCACCTTGGCCTCCCAAAGTACTGGGATTACAGGTGTGAGCCACCGTGCCCAGCCATTTCTTACTTATTTGAAACACAATTTAAAAATGTTCTAGTTTTGTACAGAAAAATATAGCTTGGCAAAAAGAAAAATCATTGTTGCATCATCTGAAGGTAAACACTATTAAGATTTAATATATCTATCAACTTATCTATCATTCTGTTTTTACACAAAACCATATATACTTTTTGTGAACATCTGTTCTTGTCAATATACTATTCCATTATACATATGTGTCATGGCTTATTTGACCAGTTCCCTAATATTGGGTAACTTAGTAGTTACTAATTTTTATAAGTCATGCTACAAAATCGATTCTTTTATGTTCATGTCTTCACATATATCAGATTATTTCTTCAGGATAAATGCCTCAAAGTAAAATTGCTTGGTCATTGAGCTAAAGATTTTAAAGACCTTTGATTCATGCTGTCAAACTGTTTCTGGAAGGCTTATACAAATACTTTTCTTATAACATAGCTTCTTCATAATATATTCTTTAATTTTTTTTTTGATTTGGGGTCTTACTCTGTTGCCCAGAATGCAGTGTAGTGGCACCATCACAGCTCATTGAAGCCAGGAACTCCCTGTATGGAGAAATATGCCCTTCTCATCATCCCAAGTATCTGGGCCTACAGGCATGTGGCACCACATCTGGCTATTTTATTTTTTGTCGAGACAGAGTCTCCTTAAATTGCTCAAGCTGGTCTTGAACTTCTGGGCTCAAGGGATCCTCCCGCTTTGATCTCCCAAAATGTTGGGATTATGGGCATGAGCCATCGTGTCTGGCCATTTTCTTCCATTTAAATAATTGAATCCTAAAATCTATACTTAATAATTTAATGGGTCAGGCACAGGGGCTCACTCCTATAATCCCAGCACTGTGGGAGGCCGAGGTGAGAGGACGCTTGAGCCCACGGGTTTGAGACCAGCTTGGGCAACATGGCGCGACCTCATCTCTACAATAAATCAAAAAATTAGCCGAGCATGGTGACATATACCTGTAGTAGTTCCAGCTACTTGGATGGCAGAGGCGGAAGAATCACCGGAGCCCAGCAGGTTGAGGCTGCCATGGCCGGGAACGGCCCCTGCCCTCCAGTCTGGGCGACAGAGTGAAACTCCAACTCAAAAAAAAAAAAAAAAAAAGAAAAGAAAAAGAAAAAAGAAAATAATTTAATAAAGAATTTTATGGGGATTCTGTGTATAAAAATAAACAATGAATGATTTCTCTAACAACAAGGTGAAACCCAGTTTTCCTTGATGGCTGGATATTACCTAGTCAGTCAGGAATGAATAATAATGTAAGGTGTGTTGAAAGTTTGTGAAAGAATGATCAAGTGAAATAAAATTAAGAATTTTTCTTGAGTATGATGTAAAAATTTACTTTTGTAATCTACCAGGTACATTTACCAGAGATATATACGATGAAAAATAGTGATTTCTGAATTTTGTTTCATAATGTTCCTCAAATGCTTCATCAGTTTTTAGAATTTTTTTTTTTGAGTTGGAGTCTCACTCTGTCACCCAGACTGGAGTGCAGTGGCCTCTCCCGGCCACCGCAGCCTCGACCTGCTGGGCTCCAGCGATCCTTCTGTCTCAGCCTTCCAAGCAGCCGGAACTGCAGGCGCGCACTACCTTGCCCGGCTAATTTTTGGTTTATTGTAGAGATGAGTTCTCGCCAAGTTGCCCAGGCGGGTCGCGAACCCACAGACTCAGGCAATCCACTTGCATCAGCCTCCCAAAGCACGGGATTACAGGCTGAGCCACTGAGCCTGGCCTAGAATTTTTAAAATTTAATAAAATGTTTTTAGATTATTTGAGCACTACAAGGAATAACACAAATTAATATATGCTATAATTTTTTTTTGATAAGAGATCTCACTCTGTCACCTAGGCTGGAGTACAGTGGCACAATCATGGCTACTGCAGCCTTTGTAACATCCTGGGCTCAGGCAGTCCTCCCACTTCAGCCTCCCGAGTAGCTGGGACTACAGTTATGCGCCATCACATCTGTCTAATTTTTAAACTTTTTGGAGATGAGGTCTTGCTATGTTGCCACGGCTGGCCTTGAACTCCTGGGCTCACGTGATACTCTTGCTTCTGGCTCCCAAAGTATTGACTTTACAGACATGAACCACTTTAAAACACTAGTAGCTATAATGTGTGAAAATGTGCTGATTAGGTTAACTTTTAGTGCATATTATGGAATAAAGCTGCCAGGCAAAATTAAAAAAAATATATTATTACAAAAACTTTCACACATATGCTCAGACAGGCAGAGTAGCACCTCAGTTTAACTGAAGAGTATTCAGAGACTTCAAGGTCACTTGAGCTGGGAACATTTGCAGCCATTTGTCTGTAAATATCTCTAAATAATGAACACACAATTGAGGAATAAAACTGGATAATGAGACTAAAATGACTACAGTTCTCATGTGTAACCAAAATTCTCATCAGTTGGCTTGATAAAATAAATTTAAGGATGATCCTTATTTGATAAGTTATAAATTGCTCCACTTCAGGTTTCATTTAATATATAAGGACTCTATTGCTTTAAAATACAGTAAGTCCCCTATATACTGAATAATGAGTTCTGTTCTGAGAGCACTTTCATAAGTCCAATTTGTTCATAAATTCAACAAAGTTAGCTCAGGTAACAACTAACATAGTTGGCTATATAGTACCAACTACATCACCACTGCTTTTATGCTTGCTTCTGGACACCCTGGGCTTGAAATAAAGTACTACTGTTCTACATAGTACTGTACAGCAAAGTACACAAAAGCACAACCACTTGCAGAAGATACACACACATGATAATGTACTCTAGACAAATGAACCAGCTTATGTAATTGGACATGTGAGCACATGTTCACATCTTTGAAAGTTTGCAACTTGAGGGTTCATATGTAGGGAACTTACTGTGTATGAAGGACCATAACAAAGATGATATGGCTATCAAATGACAGCCCCAAGTGTTGGTAGAGAAGCATGGATAAGTTCTATTTGTGCTATTTCTCTCTCAAGTCAGAAATAAAAAATCTTATTAAAGGGGAATGGAGTCCTTACTCAATTTTTGCACAAGTAGATTATCTCCTTTGTATACATGCAGTCCTTTCTTTGCATAATAGTGTGGAAAATGATCTGTGCAAAATATTCACATGTACAAAATGATCTTAATAATCAATGGGAAGCATGGCGGTTGTTTTGTCACCTAAACGTTTTCATCAAAATATTAAAAACTGTCTTAGCACTGGTTATACGTGTATATATAAGCTTCTGATGTATAAGGTTATACATGGCTATAAATGTATAGGTAAATGCAAATAAATAAAACTAATATTTAGTACACTGTCACTTAAAACTTTAAAAATATTGAGAATTAATTTTTTAAATAAAAACTTACATGTAGTTTGAATGGTGCTTGCCTTCTTGTAAAACTCATAAGAAGAAGTAAACAAACCTTTTATGCCTTGGCAAATTTTCATACTCCTTTTAGAGTTTGGGTCAGTTTCCAATGTTTTATTCTACTCACTTTCAATATTGTAAAATATCTCTGAGAATTCTTTTTACATGAAGCTTTTTTCCTGGAGTTACTTTCTCTGGGACATGGCCATCATCTTTTTCAGTGCAACCATTTTTCCAGTTTATATTTGTTTTTACTAAGATCCTCTTAATAAAACCTCTCTAATGATGACTGTCTAGACATGATTGAATATTTCTTCTATAACTTCATTTATACTTGATTCTAATTTAACTTATAGCATTATCATTTTAGTCTTCTCTGTGGCACTTTCATCTTTATTGGCTAATTCCCTCTTTTGACTATCCATTTTTGTAAAATGTCACCCGAATTTGTCACTGGGAGACAAGGACATGACACTGATTACACATTTTACTGTCCGTGTGTGAACCGAAAAACAAACGCCTAGTGATCGTTCACCAACAGACTTTGAAAAGAAGTGACATGATTGTTCACTGATCATGGTACACATCTGTTATTTATGTAGTGATTTGTGGACTGAAGAGCTGGCAGTGAAGTTTATACTTTAGGCAATTACTCACATTTAATATACTGTGGTCACTGAAATTTGAATCATGTTGTTGGAGGGCAGCTGTTATTTAATCAATCCATGGCAACTGAAATTCATGTATATGGGAACCATGCTGAGTCAGGAATGCCTGTATTCTCTGCTTTAACTGGTATGTCATAATTCCCTCTGAGTTTCTGAGATTGAAGTGAAATAAATTAAGATGGATCACAAAACAAAGAGAATGTATAAATATCTTGCTTAGCTTGTATGGGCATGTATTTTTTTTTAATACAATATCAGGTCCAAACATTTTTATTTGTTTGTAGGCTATTTGCAATTCTTGTCATCTGCATCACTGCTATTATTATTTTGTAAATATTAAGTATCAGGCACATAGCACTTAGAAAGACTTGAACAATGCTAAGGTATATCTTATACTTTTGCTACATGTATGTTTAGTTACAGCAAGAAATTGTACTTTAAAAAACTTTTGTTCTGAAGTAATTATAGATTCACAATCTATAGGAAGCTGCAGAGGATAGGACAGAGGGGTTTCTGTTTTTTTCTAATGGTTGCTTCTGATGTAACTGTAGTGCAATATCAAAACCAGGACAATGACATCAGTACTATGCATGTGTATAGTTCTGCGATTTTAATCACTTGCATAGACTTATTCCATCATCTTTATAAATGTCTCTTTCATGCTACCACTTTAAAACTTCATCCTACTCCTTCTCCCATCCCTAATGACTGGCAACCAGTAATCTGAAATTTTGTGTTTTCAGAATGATTAGAAGTTTGTTCCTTTTTATTGCTAAATAATTTTGGGGTTGGAGTTGTTTTTGTGTGTGTATTAGATGTTTGTATAAATTGTATTATGCTATTTTATCCTTTCAGAACTGTTAAACTGAATATTAGGTTTTTGAAATTTGTCCATATTGATATTTGTCACCTATTCCATAGGTAGCATCTAAATACAGTTTTGATCATCCAGTCTGAGAATCTTTTAACTAGTGATTTAAATATTTAAATCTATTTATTGTTATGACCATAACTGAAGTATTTTTATTTATACTATCTTACATTTGATTTTCCATTTACTTTATTCTTACTTCTTGTTTCTGCTTTCCTGTTTTCTATTGAAGTGATTGAATTTTATTTTTTTTAAAGTTATACATTTTTTTCTTCTAATGAATACTTTAAAATTTTAATATGTACACTTGTTTTAAAAAGTCTTTAATAAGTATTACTATATTTCTTGTAAGAAACTTTTGGAACTTTAGAATGCATTCTTTGCATCACTCCTCAAATTTTTCATGTAATATTTAATTTTCATCTTTGATTTTACCAGAAATAATGATTTATAGTAGTCATTATTGTCATTGCTTATATTAATTTATGTTTACTAATTTATTTGTTTCCTGAGTTCTGTTTCCTTCTTACCAAAGTTCATTTATTAATAAATCTCTTAAAAAATCTTAATTTAATTTCCTTTGAAAATTTTTTTATTTTTAGTATATACTTGAGTTCTTAATTAATTAATTAATTAATTAATTAATTTTTGAGTTGGAGTCTCACTCTGTCGCCCAGACTGGAGTGCAGTGGCCGCTCCCGGCCACCGCAGCCTCGACCTGCTGGGCTCCAGCGATCCTTCTGCCTCAGCCTTCTGAGTAGCCGGAACTACAGGCACGCGCTACCACGCCTGGCTAGTTTTTCTTTTTTTGATTTATTGTAGAGATGAGGTCTCGCCTGCCCAGATTATTAATACAATTTTGGTACAGTTTGTGAGTGGCAAAAATTATCTCAGTCTTTAAATGAGAATATACATATATATATTTTTTGAGTCAGGGTCTTAGTCACCCAGGCTAAAGTGCAGTGGCATGATCATGGCTCACCACAGCCTCAGCCTCCTGAGCTCAGGCGATCCTTCCACCACAGCTTCCCAAGTAGCTGGGACTATAGGTGCACTCCACCAAAAATTAGCTTGGTTTATTTTTAAAATTTTTTTGTAGGCACAAGGTCTCGCTTTTTTGCCTAGGGTGGTCTTGGGCTCAAGCAATCCTCTCGCCTCAGCTTCGCAAAGTGCTGGGATTACAGACATGAGTCACTGCACCTGGCCTGAATGAGAATATCTTTACTTTATCTTTTCTTCTAAGTATTTTTATTATGATAATTTTCAAGTATATAGAAGAGTAGAAAAATAGAGCCATTTATATGCATGTCATCTAGACTCAACAATTTGAGACTAGATAATAGACCCACACTGCTTGATGTTTTGTCTTGTGTGCACTCTACTTACACACATCTTAGCTAAAATACTTAAAACTAAATTTATAGACTTCCCACTGCTTCACTCCTAAATGAAAATAATTCAACATGCTTTTCTAAACTAAGGATAACGACTATATATGTATGTATTTGCTACTATATACATATATTTCCATTATAAAGTATAAAATTCTTTATATAAAATATAAAGCAACAATTCTCTAGTATAAAATAATGTTCACTATATATTCATATTGTTTCAATTGCTCCAAAATATTTTTTGAACCTTTTTTTTCAAACCAGGATCCAACCAAAAACTACACACTGCATTTATTTGTTATAGGGCTTAAATGTTAACAATCTAGCAAAGAGCCTATCTCTCCCTTACTTTCATGACATCAATTTTCCTGAAGGTACAAGACCAATTATTTTGAAAAAGATACACTTGTTGGATTTGCTTAATTACATCCTCATGGTGTCATTAGATATACCCTTTGTATTTCCTACAACTTGTTCATCTTACTTGTGAATGATATTTGAACTGTTTATAGAATTTCAGGTTGATGGTTATTTTTACTGAGCATTATTCTCTGACCTCTATTTTTGACTGATTATACATCTTTTGACAATCTAATTGTTGTTCTTTTGAGGAGAGTCATCTTTTTTTTTTTACTCTGGTTGCTTTTAATATTTTCTTTCTGTTTTGGTGTTTTACAGTTTCAGCAAGAGGTGTTTTGAAGAAGATTTATGTTTATTATTGTGCTTTGGGCTATTTGTAATTTTAAAATCAGGGGTTCTTATCACTCATTAATTATAGAAAATTATCAAATGTGGTCACATTGAATATGCATCTACTCTCTTCTTTCTATTATCTCCTTCTGGAACTTCTATATTCTATATGTTGGACATTCTCTTTTTATTTATGTGATTCAACTCTTCTCTTTCCTATTTTCCATCCCTTCACCTCTCTTAGTACATCACCCTAGGTAATATCCTTAGAACTGTCTTTCAGTTCTCTAATTTATACTACAGCTCCATTCACTCTGCTATTTAATTCATCCTTTATGTTTTTAATTCCAATGTTTGACTCCAAAATTTTCTTTTTTCTGAAATTCTACTTATTTTTATATATCTTATTTTTTCCTAATATCTGTTCTTCCTATAGTTTTTGTTTGTTATCTTCTTAATAATTTATTTTGTACTTATTTAAGTTTCTATTATATTGTCTTATCTGAAATTCTTGGCTTCTAATTCTGCTGTCATGTTGCTTATTGCTATTTATACTGGAGTATTTCCCCTTATGATTTGTATTTTTTGACGATCAGATCAATTTTATTGATGTATTTGTATGTGTATGTTTGTCTAGATCCAGATAAAAAGGCTAAAGGAAAATAACTGTTGATCTAAAATTCTTTAATACTAATGCAGAGTAGTTTTGAATGTTCCTCTACCAGGTGTTTCAAAAATTTGATAGCTGGGGGTTGATTTTTATGCTAATTTTTGACTTAAGTATTCCTATGTCACAAAATAACAGGATGAATCTTAACTTTCTAAAACAAATTTCTATTTTTCAAAACCTTGCAGAGCTCTTGGAAAGACTATTTTCTTTTTTGTCTCTGAAACTTTTGGATGGGGTCCTTATCTTTCACTAAGGAGGCAGCCTGTTTGGGATCCTAACTTCACAAAAGAGTATCATCTCTACTTCTTTGCAGTGCGTGAGTTCAAGACTGCATCTATAGTCCCTATATGGAAATGAAAACTTTAAGCTCTGGCATCCAGTCATATAACTTGCCCACATTTCACCGACTGATTCAGTTTGTCTTTTAAGTTGCCGCTTTGGCTGCTCTTTGGCATCTGAATGTTTTTCTTTGTTTCATTCGACGTTAGCTATATGTTTGTCTTTCTGTTATATTTGTACTTAGCACTTTAATCTGTTTTTCAATGCTTTTAAATTATATTTTATTTAAGAAGGGTTTTGTATAGACCATCATGTTGCAGAATCAGTCAAATATTGGTTCTAAATATATGGAGACACTGAGATTGTCAACATTTTTATTTTTCATTAATATGTTGGGCATTTCAGAATAAAAAAATTAAGAGGTGCCTGCCATGATGGCTCACGCCTATAATCTCAGCATTTTGGGAGGCTAAGATGAGAGAATTGCCTGAGTCCACGGGTTCAAGGTCAGCCTGGGCAACTTGTCAAGACCTCATCTCTACAATAAATAAAAAAATTAAGCCGGGCTCGGTGGCTCAGCCTGTAATCTCGCGCCTTTGGGAGGCTGAGGTAAGTGGACTGCCTGAGCCCGTGGGTTCGCAACCCGCCTGGGCAACTTGGCGAGACCTCATCTCTACAATAAATCAAAAACTAGCCGGGCGTGGTAGCACGCGCATGCCGGTAGTTCCAGCCACTTGGAAGGCTGGGGCAGAAGGATCGCCGGAGCCCAGCAGGTCGAGGCTGTGGTGGCCGGGAGTGGCCACTGCACTCCAGTCTGGGCAACAGAGTGAGACTCCAACTCAAAAATAAAAAAATTAAAAAAGGCCAAGCTCGGTGGCTCAGACTGCAATCCCAGTACTTTGGGAGGCCGACGCGAGTTGATTGCCTGAGCCCGCGGGTTCGAGACCCACCTGGGCAACTTGGCGAGGCCTCATTTCTACAATAAATCAAAAATTAGCCGGGTGTGGTAGCGGGTGCCTATAGTTCCAGCTACTTGGAAGGCTGAGGCGAAAGGATCGCCGGAGCCCAGCAGGTCGAGGCTGCGGTGGCCGGGAGCGGCCATTGTACTCCAGTCTATGTGACAGAGTGAGACTACGACTCAAAAAAAAAAAAAAAAAAATTAGCTGACTCTGGTGGCGTGGCATGTGCCCGTTGTTCCAGTTACTTGGAAGGCAGAGGCGGAAGGATCACCTGAACCCAGCAGGTTGAGGCTGTGATTGTGCTACTGTACTCCAACCTGGGTGACAGAGTGAGACTCCAACTCAAAAAAAAAAAATTAAGAGGTGATACAAAACATTGTTTCATAAATACTGCATAGTACACAAAGGAGGGAATATAAAATAAATCGGGAAAACAAGGGCCATGGATGTTAAAACTGAGATGCTTAAAAAAATCTGAGATACAGAGTTTGCCTGAAATGCAGTTCTTGACATTTTAATTCCAATAAAGTAAAAAGTAATTAAGTTACATAGTCTCACTGTAAGTTGATCCCAATTTCTCTAATGAAGTGTGGTTCTGAGAAGTGAGAGGCAGGGAAGGAAGGAAGATACTTATAAGTACCTGGTCATAACTTTGAATTTCAGTACATTTCTTCTTTTGTCAATGAAGGCAATGCTTTATTTTCAGTGTGATGCATGATCAGTGGAAATCATCCCCCACCCCGACTTTTCCCTTCCTGTGGAGGCACAGTTGCATGAAGAAAGGGCAAGAGCACAGGTATGTGGACAACCTCAAGTATAAGGAAAAGTGAGTTCAGACTTAAAAAATTCCTTCAACAAATGGAATAACTTTTTAGCGTTTGTCCTACAATATAGAATGGGTCTAGAGATATAAGAGATGATTTCAGTTTCTTAAGAATTATGATGAGCCACGCCTTTGGAAGGCTGAGGTGAGTGGATTGCCTGAGCCCGCGGGTTCGAGACCCGCCTGGGCAGCGAGACCTCATCTCTACAATAAATAAAAAAAAATCAGCCGGGTGTGGTAGCGCATGCCTGTAATTCTGGCTACTCAGAAGGCTGAGGCCGAAGGATCACCGGAGCCCAGCAGGTCGAGGCTGCGGTGGCCGGGAGCGGCCACTGCACTCCAGTCTGGGCAACAGAGTGAGACTCCAACTCAAAAAATAAGAATTATGTTGAAAAGGTTGGATTTTGTTCCCAAAGAAAATACAATATGGAAGTATTTGCTAGTGAGAAAAGCTCTCCAAACTTTTAATTTTGAAAGATATTGTAGCTAAGAACTTAATAGTATCTATTTTAAAATTGGAATCACCCAGTTTGAATCCAAACTCTGCCACTTATTAGCTGTTTTGCTTTTGACTGAATCATTTAAATTATCTGATCCTGTTTGCTTCTCTATAAAGTGATAATCATAGTAATTATAGCAAACCCCCATGATTGTAGTGAGAATTAAAAAGAAACAACCACGAAACAAACCCTATAAAGCACTTAGCATGGCACCTGCCTGTAATGATCACTAATATATATTGAGTACTCATGTGACATCAACACCGAGATTTCCAGAATCACTTGAAGTGAAAAAGACTTCAGAAGACTGGAAATGTGAAGACCTCATCTCTTTTAACTTACTAGATCAAATTCTAGGATGTCTAAGGCACAAAGAAATGGAGTGATAATATTATCTTTATAGCCTGAAAATATTGTGGTGGGTATTTTTATATTACGTGAATCTCAATTTACTGAAAACTAAACATTGTTTAGGGGGAAAAAGAAACATTACTTTTTTGTGAATTAGTCTCTGTGCTTGCTTCAGGTTAATGTGTTTGATCTAGTAGAAATACTTTTAATAACAGAACTACTTTTATCTACTCATGAAAAAGACAATAGGAAACAGTTTTCAGGCAATGATAAATCTTTCTTTCCTTGGATCAAAATTATTGTGTCCAGGTAATTTTTGTAATGATTAGAAAGCACATTCCCAGCCGGGCTCGGTGGCTCAGCCTGTAATCCCGCGCCTTTGGGAGGCTGAGGTGAGTGGATTGCCTGAGCCCGCGGGTTTGAGACCCGCCTGGGCAGGTGAGACCTCATCTCTACAATAAATCATGAAGTCAGCCGGGCGTGGTAGCGCATGCCTGTAATTCTGGCTACTTGGAAGCCTGAGGCGGAAGGATCACCGGAGCCCAGCAGGTTGAGGCTGCGGCCAGGAGCGACCACTGCACTCCAGTCTGGGAGACAGAGTGAGGCTCCAACACAAAAAAAAAAAAACAAAAAAAAAAGGAAAGCACATTCCCTATGAGTGAAACATTAGATTTCTTGTTTTTAATTTACCTATTCATTTGTTTTTCTAAGCTAATTTGCATCTTCTGTGCTAGGCTTGGAAAAAATTAATAAATATTCTATTCTTTTGAAAAGGCAGTGGTTACATTGAGTCACCTGAGCTCTATCTCTGGGCAACTGTGACAAATGGTCACTTGCAGGGCAAAGATCAAGTGTGAGGTCAGCTGCTTTATACCACACCTAATGGGACTGTCATTTCTCAGGGTCCCCAGCCAAAGGCAGGGTGGCGACATGGTATACCCAACACTAAGGTGCCATGTCTGGCATCTAAATGGAGTTCAGTAATTCAGAGCCAAGTTCTTAGAGATCTAATTGCCATTGTCTACTAAATTCTTTTGCGGTCTTTGTATACTGGTCTTTGTGTATTCTCTTAAATATTCTATGTATCTAGCTAGAAGCAGTTTTAAAAAAATGTAATTTCTTGTAAATTTTTATTTTTCAATTCCAAAACACTCCCATGAATTAATAAGCAGCGTTCAGATAAAATAGGAATATTCATCAATAATTCAAGATTTTCTGTTCCATTGTGGGGGGTGTAACCTTACTACAGTGTTGATCAGAAACTCTGGGGAAATAACATGTCTTCTGTAATACACTTCCATCTTGGATATTCTAGATCATGTTTAGCTAAGAGAGTTTTTACTTTGAAGGAAAATGTTTTTATTCATATGTGCTTTCCAATAGAGTTTATCTGAACTCATCATCATCCTAAATTTATTTCAAGTTATTACTTTCTGACTTGTCTTTCTAAAGCTAGCTGTGAATACACAGAGGACTTTAAAGCAGCAAGGCTACTTTTGTTTAAAATGAGCAATGATGATCTTATCCCCAACTAGGGGAATATAGCATAGCCATCCTAAGGGATTTAGATGTTCCTCAAAACTCTAAACCATAATCAACAAACGTCAAAATAGAAAATCTCCAAAGGGGTTAGTGCTTCCGTAAGTGACCTGATTGACAGCTCTAGACTTACCCAGTGACACTGTCATTTGAGGGACCCTATACTTTTTTTCCCAGGTTTTCTGAAGTCTCTCTGGTGTCACAAGGGGACAAACCCCTGTGGTACTGCCCGGCCCTTCTCTGTCAGAGGGCTAAGACCTGGACTAATTCATTGCAGTGCAGTTTAATTAAACTGCACTGGAGTTGTTTCCCTGGTAAAATAAGTGTGGGAAGAGAATGTGTGTCAAAAGGGACATGCCCCTTACTGTGGGCTTTATTGTTGCACCACAGCTAATATATTGTGGGAATTCCATAGAGTCAATGATAAACTGTATTATCGAGCTCCATAAAATAGGCATTCTACTAGTGCAGGTTACTGTAGCTCACAATTCTATTAATCCTTCTAATTTATTATATTATAGCTGTATGTGAGGTCTCATAAATTTATTATACCTCTTTCATCTTAAAACACACACACACACACACACACACACACACACACACACACGCTTGTTTCTCCTCTCAAATAAAACCTTTTATTATTTGTTGTGTCTGTCTCTAAAAATGTAATAGCCACTTATAAGAAAATGTAATTACTGGTTGAGAAATATAAACTGATTTGACATGTCTTCTACCCTAAAATAAAAAAAAAATTCTATTACATCTTGTATGAGTACAAATACTAGTGCATGAAGACCCGCTGGATTTTTATTTCCAGTTTTCTGGCAATAAATTCATGTAAATGATATCTTTATAATTTTCACTCTTTTCATCATTTTGTCTATGGTAAAGAAATTTACTTAGGGTACTCTTTTTCTCTTTTATCATTTATATACAAAGCCAACAGGAGAGCAGAGACAACATCTGCTTTGTTCATTTCTGTCTCTCTAGTGCCAAATGCAAAGCCTGACATATTAAAGGCTCAGTAAATATATTTTAAATAAATGGGATGATGAGTGCAATAAAAAATTCGGATACTTCCTTGTTGTTTAAACTTTTCTATATTTGTTACCTGTATATTCATTAGTGTGCTTATCAACAGCTTTAATTTTTAACAGCTATAATCACACAAGGATTTAGTCTATTGTTTAAAAAGATGACATCTAAAATATGCTGGATAACTTCATCAAGTTATGAAATTTTAGTTGCTGCTTGTAGGTTTTGTTCCACTTGGCTTTAGAAACCAGATAGCTCACAGAAACCAAGATGCCTGAAGATAAATGACATTTGGGGGGTTTTGTAGCTAAAGGTTTTGCAGGCTGGTCCCCATGTGATAAGAGAAACTGTAAATTGAACTGCACCCCATATCTATTTCTGAGCAGAATGATACCTGTGCTATTTGTACATGAGTTGAGAAAAGCTTTGATATGTTTGAATTTCAATGAGACACTCTAGTTCTGTTATCCTGAAGTATAAAGGCAAATGCTGAGTAACACAGGAAGACTGGACAAATGAGTAGAACAGAAATTAATCTACTTTAAGTTACTGTCTCAAATCTCAGTAAAAAAGTAAAAATGACCAGTCTTTTTAGTAACTCTTGCTTTTACTCTTGCAACTCTTGTTGATGATTCGTTTTAGTATAGGTGGTCAGGAATTACAAAATAGATGAAAACAATGGGTACTATGAACATATTAGAAACTTAAGAGATCTCAAAGTCAAGCTTGGAAATGAAATTGCTGTTTCATTTTAAAATCATTTCTCTCATCACAATTGGGATAAAAATAATGAGATTGATTTTCTACTATTAGCTAAATCTCCCATGATTCTGTTTTGAAAATGAAGACAAATTTTCCCTTTGATATTATTCTTTTTCCCATCATAAGAAGGAAAAAAAAGGTCTTAAAACAGTTTCTATAAATGTGCCCATAATGGAAAACATTGGTGGTCCCAGTGCTGTTGCTTGTCTCATTTTAGTCTTTGATGCCAGAATAGTATCTTGTCATGTGAAAGATAAAAGTTGTTCATTTGTTACTGGGGAGTTATGTGGTCCTGTAGAAAGAGTCTAGTTTTGAAATTTACCACACCCGAATTTGAATAACAGTTCTGCCTTTGGATAACTGTAAATTCAAGAAAATAATTTAATTTTTCGGAGCCTTCCTCATAGAACTGTAATGAAAATTACACTAGATAATTTATAGCATGTTCTTAGCATAGGTCTTGACACATTTATCTGTCAATAAGTAGTTGCAATTGTTTATCAGTATTGTCTTTACTCCCAAGGTGTAAAAAATAAAATGATGAATCCTTCCATGGAGATGATATTTGACTAAAACAAATTTCCTACTAGTGAATTATTATTATTATTTTAATAATTATTATTTAAAAAATCTTTAAACATTTTATTAACTTTGAAGAAGGAATAAAAACAGTCACTTTAGAAACTAGAGACACTCAAGTATGGATCTATTCAGAAAGTTTCTACACAGCTGAAGAAGTTTACATCAAATGGGCAAAAAATAGTACAGAAAACCTATATACAGAAAGATTTAGAAAAATCCATCTCCCAGAAAGCAGGTCCATTGGATTCAGGTAAAGACTTCTACGAATGTAAGAAAATCAATGGGAAGCAATGTAAAGCCTTCTGCTGTGACATAAATAGGAACCAGTCCATGTGATCAAGAAGTTACTTTTCCTTCTGATCTAAATGCTTGCCTCCAGTCTGGGCCCAGAGAAAAGTTCTGGTCATTTGAACTGGTTGTCAATCAAGGTCTCCTTCATTTTCACTACCTTGGCTTCTAGTTCAGCCAGCTCTTGCAGTCACCTCTTGCTCATGCCTTTGTGTTCCTGCTGTTTTTCAATCACTTTGGAATTCTGTTCATATGAATCAGCAACTTCTCTAGCCTCAATTTCTTCCTTTTCATCAATGGTAAACACAGTTAATAGAACTGCACTTGCCCATGTCTTTAGTCCGTTTGGTCGTCATCACCTTAGGAGGCTCTTGTTTCTGAGTACATATGTTCATTTTCCCAAAGCCCTGGCCAAACTTGTCTACTGCTCCATCCACAATGAAGGTCATGGGAGCATTCTTCGGCTGAGACTGGTAGAAGAGTGGCAGTCCACATTTTGCACACTTCTTCCTGTACTGCCATTCAATGTCTTCAGGTCTCTGAAGACACATAGTTTCCTTGTCTTCTGTGTTATAAAACTTGTGGGCTTGTTTGGCTGCATCAGTGACACGGGACCAGTCCCGGGGCCTCACGGGCAATTTTTCTAACTGTCAGTCCAGCACCAGGACCATCTGGCTTCACAGAGAGTAGTACACGTGGAGGGACTTCTGGCCATGGTCATATTCCTTCCAGTCCAGTGTCGGAGAAAACTACCAACCGGGACACTACTTTTTGCATAGCACCGAGGAACAACCGGAAAACTCGAATCATTATTTTTTACACTTGAATTTACATATCACATCTCCAAAGATCAACGAATTAAATTGTAGATTATAAGAGGAGAAATCCTGCTATTAATCTGTTCTGAGATTTTGACTACCTTTGTCCTCTCTTCACTTGCTACATTTTTGAAATGGGTCAAATCTACTTACCCACAAAGCAATTGAGAAGAATGTGTTAGATCACAACTCCACTTTTAATTTACATAAGTAAAGTATATGCTCTACTCATTTTCTGCCGATAGAATTAATATTCCCAGAGAGAGGAAAGTGAGTAGCTTCTAGAACTTTAGAGCCAGAAAGGATTTTCGACTTCATCTTTAGTTAGCATTTCCTCTCCTTGGCCTCATTAATTTGTGCTAAGCACGGTCCCAAGTGTGGGGTTCATGGATTATCTTACTGACTCTTCACAATAAACCTAAGAGAAAAGTGTAATGATTGCCTCCAACTGATGGAAAGCGACACTAGAAAGGTTAGGTAGCTTGCTCTAGATCATATGCGTAGGAAATGGGAGAGCAGGGATGGAAGAGGTAGCAATCACTTCAGGCCTGTGCTTCTTTCTGACTGCTTTGCAGTAACTGCAAAGTAGGGGTCAACTCACAGCAGATAAAAGGCTTAGGGGAGGATGATCAGCCTTGGGCATAGTAGAGGGAGATCAATTCTTTAGAACCACTCTTTTTTTTTTGAGTTGGAGTCTCACCCTGTTGCCCAGGCTGGAGTGCAGTGGCACACTCATGGCCACCGCAGTCTCGACCTGCTGGGCTCAATTGATATCTTTCCACTTCAGCCTTCCAAGTAGCTGGAATGACAGGAGTGGGCCACCATGTCTGGCTGATTTTTTTATTTATTGTAGAGATGAGGTCTCGCTAATTACCCAGGCTGGTCTTGAACTTGTGGACTCAGGCAATCCTCTCACCTTAGTCTCCCAAAGTGCTGGGATTATAATAGGTATGAGCCACCATGCCTGACCTAGAACCACTCTTCTAATGGTTACTTGAAGATGAGATTCCTCACTCTTGGAAACACAAATTTATTATAAAATACTGTAAATCAAATATGTAATATGAATGACTTCTTATACTTCTTTTTTGAGTCAGAGTCCCACTCTGTTGTCCAGGCTGGAGTGCAGTGGCACACTCACAGCCACTGCAGCCTTGGCCTGCTGGACTCAGGGAATCCTTCCACCTCGGCCTTCCAAGTAGCTGGAACTACAGGCACGCGCCACCATGCCTGACTGATTTTTTTGATTTATTGTAGAGACGAGGTCTCACCATGTTGCGCAGGCTGGTCTCGAACTTCTGAGCTCAAGTAATCCTCTAGCCTTCCCCTCAAAGTGCTGGGATTATAGGCGTGAGCCACTGCCCCAGCCTCTTATACGTTTTGAATTGCTGTTTTAACCCTTTTTTTGAAGAGCGAAGTAGAGACTGATACTACATAATTAAATACTTAAATGATTTCATAGGCTTAATAAAAAATTAGAGATGACATTTAATCTTTTATAATTTGAAAGCACAAAGACTGTTTCCATACTGGCAAAACTAACATAGTCTCTACAAAAAAAAAATCTATTTTTTGTCAGTGACCAGCACTGACCAAGGGTGGGTTAGGACCCGCACCAGAGAATCTGGACAGTGAGAAGAGACCACTCAGAGGCAGTTCTTCTGGGAACAGTCTGATCAGGATTGAAGCCAAATTTTATTTGGACTCCTTCCAACTTATATACCATTTTCTGTACCCTCCAGCAGTGTGATAATCACTTACTGGGGGCGTACAAGTTCCGTGCTTTACAAACTATGCATCACAAGACCACCACGAGATCTGCAATTTCCAAGCAAACAATTCGAATTCCATGATGCCTAACGTGCTTACATTAAGGTCACAGGTGCACAATTTCAATACAAATCGTTCAAAGTGTTTTCCATAATGTTCAATGAATCATTCATATTATACTCTTTGTTCTATACCCTGATTAATACAAAAAACTTTTCTAAGTTAACTCTAGGTTCAATCCAAGTTCACTGACTCCCAATATTTTTTAACGATTAATATCATCAACTTAACACTATACTATAATCTATAAGTTTAGTTAAATGACTTAACTGTCAGTTATACTATTAACCTATTATGATTTAATGTAATGCCTTATTATAACTCAGTTAAAACTTAAACTACCAAACTTTACTATAATTCATATGTTTCATATGTCTAAACTTTAATTTTTATATGATCTAGTGATTGGACTTTAATACTATGCTATATCCTATTAAGCTAATACCTCATCATTAATTCTTTTATAAATCGTATAGTAATTATTATATTTGATAATGTAGCAAAAGGAAACAAAACAGCAAGCATAGATTTACGCAGCTATGAGTGTATATGTATATATTTTATCCCAACAAGTCTACTCTAAAAATCAAATAGTAGCTGTCACACTCTTGAACAAGGAAATGCAGGGCTGCCAAGATGGCGGCCATGGGCTGAAGCAGACAGAGTTTCGGTAATTAATGAAACAAAAGAAAATGTTCTGCCTGGCTAGGGGCAGGGCGACAAAACTATCATGGTAATTTAGTTTCTAATCTTAGCCCTAGGGGAAACAGCTTTCCAAAGCTAACTACCCAGTCTACCAGGGAAATAGAAGTTAAAAATATCTAGAAAGAAGTAAAACTTAGAAAAGACAGAGAGAAATAATTCTGCTATGCACTTTCCATCAGGTGTATTGAGATTTACTTATAAGTTTTACTGCCATGTATGCACACTGGTCACTAATCACACACCAATATTATAGGTATAACTGATATCCTATGTCAGAGGCGATCTTCCAGATGGGCCTTTACAGGCCTCAGACATGTAGCTATAGATGTTGGCTCCCAACAATTTTTTTTCAATTTTGGCATAAAATATGATAAACAAGTAAAAATAAAAGTTTTCCTAATATGCTGTTTCATTTTGATGTTGGTAAAATAGAATCTATATACACAAATACTTAAGGATTTTAACACATTCTTAATAGCAAACTAATTCACTCTGGTTGCTTAAAAACATAGATAAGAAAAATTCACTTCCTCCTTAATTGATAGAAAAGAACAAGTTTTGATCCTACTAGATGCAGTGTCAAAGAGAAATAAAGCCCTTTTTCGTATTTCAGGAGGTATTATGTGAGATTTGTTAGGTATATGTGAAGTGTTATCTGGACTAATTCAGTGGATTTTTTTTTTCAGTGACTAAAGTGGCTGTTACTAGAACTATATTAAAACTAGTTTGTCAAAATATTTCCAAAATAGGACATTTTTCTAACTCTGAAGTGAAGTGAGATGAGTAAATATCTAATTAATGTTTTAACTTTAATTTCAAAACTCATTTTATATAACATCAAGGCATAAAGTTTGATCTGGGGAGAGCTTTAAATTATAGTTATTATAGGAGGGAGAGACCATACTATATCACAGTAAAATAACATACCATACAAAATATTAATTCTTAGAAATGGAGGAAACTTTGTGTTAGTACTATTTTCTCATTTGCCAAAATAACTATTTTGCTTTCTGTAGCTATTGACTCAATTTGAAGGCACTCTTTATTTTGTTAAATCAAGGAGTCTCACTGTAATGTTGTCACTCTGTCTTGGCTTGCCTTTGACTTTCTAGATATTGTCAGGTACTTAGGCACATAACAGGTGTTAAATTCTTAGGATTTTTCATGTGATTTGTATTCAATCTTAGTAAATCCTCCTGCTTTCTTCTGGTACAAAACTCAGACTGAGAGTGAGCGTCTATAGAAGGAGGGCCCAGCAGAAGAGTGTCGTGATCTCTGACCTGCTTGTGACATACTGTATAAAGATTTTGGGAAATACTGTCTAGGATAATCCATCATCGAGCAATCTGGTATAACCTTGATGACCCTGTTCTTCCAACACAAGTGTAAAACTGGGCCTGCTAGTTTAGTGTTTTGTATTTACTATATAAAGGTCTACATCCTAAAGATGTAAAATACAAGCTTGTCAAATAAATGATACAAAATAAACGATACAAATAAATGATACAAAATAAATGATACAAAATACATGATACAAAATACAAAATACAAGCTTGTCAAATAAATGAAGGAGCATATATGTGAATATGGAACTCTGTGTAAAAGTTGCATAGTAACCGTTGACATCTATAGACACTGGGAACAACCCTTCCAAGCCAATCAACCAGCTCTCGCAAGTGAGGGCACATGTTACATTCTCTTGGATGTTAATACACTCATACATATCTCTGAATATACTTGTTGCTGCACAATATTTATGATAATTTTTTATTTATGATAATTTTATACTTTAATGTGAAATACATTTAAAACAAATTAAAAAATTGAATCTAGGTTGAATTAAGTAGAAGCAAGAAACAAGAACCAAGCCAAGGAATAAAAACATTTGCTACATAATAAATAAACAGTAAGATTCCAGAGACAAAGAGAAAGGGAGGGAAAAAGAATGGAGAGAGAGAGAGAGAGAGAGAGAAAGGAAGAGTGATCAAGAACAAAAGTTTTACTCATAAAATAAACCACATGGCTTACCCCTGATCCTTTGAAAATTGCTGGCTTAAAATATTTTAGCACTTTATTTTTATTTGCAAAGCATTCATTAGGAGTAGAGAAATATAATGAGGTGTTATGGAATAGAAAATAAATAGTTGAAAAATCTCTGCCTTCGTAGTTCAAATCTTGCTGAAAAGATAACATGTGAACAGAAAAAAGACTTAAGAATAAATACAGTGATACTAAAATGGAGTGCATATAGAATCTACTATCAGAAGGCACTCTTGTGGTTTTGTACTGATATCTAAGTCTTTGAGCATTGTAAGGTGGTAATAAACTACTTACCAATTGTATTTCGGTCTCATTTGTGACACATGTTTGGGATGTGAGTGACAGGCTAATATATTAAGAAAGAAAAGTCATATTCAGGGGGACCAACAGGTTAAGGAGAAAAAGTCACAAAGAGAAAGTCAAGAAACCAATTTCTTTTTTTTTAAGTGACAAAATCAAATTTATTCCAACAATGCAACAATAGTTTAAAATATGAAAATTATGTATGCTATTCTTATGTTATTAAAATAAAAGAAAAAAATCACATTATCATTTCAATAGATGCAGAAAAACAATATGATAAAATTTCACAGTTATTCATGATTAAAAAAAAAAAAATCTCAGCTAGCCAGGAATAGAAGGGAACATCTTAACGTGATAAAGAGTGGTCACAAAAACTGAAAGTAGACAACCTGTTTAATGTGAAAAACAGCCATCCCTTTGTAGCCTCAGTGATTGGTTCCAGGACCCTCTGCAGGTACCGAAATCCAAGGATGCTTACATTTTTTACATATAATGGCACAATATTTGCATGTATCCTTTGCACATTCTTCTGTATACTGTAAGTCATTTCCAGATTATTATTATCATTATTATTATTTTGAGTTGGAGTCAATTTGTCACCCAGGCTGGAGTGCAATGGCAAACTCACTGCCACTGCAGCCTTAACCTGCTGGGCTCAGTTGATATCCTTCCACTTTAGTCTTCCAAGTAGCTGGAACTACAGGAGCACACTACCACACCCAGCTACTTTATTTGTTTTATTTATTTACCGTAGAGACAAAGTCTTGCCAAGTTGCCCAGGCTGGTCTCAAACCCCTGGGCTCAGGCAGTTATCTCACCTCCCCCTCCCAAAGTGCTGGGATTACAGGTGTGAGCCACTGCACCCAGCCAGATTATTTATGTATGTAATACAATATAAATGCTATGTAAATAGTTACACTGCATTGCTTTTTATTTGTGTCCTCTTTATTGATGTATTTTTTTTTAAGTTTTGTTTTTGAGTTGTGGGGTGCATGTGAGGATTTGCTATATAAATAAATTTCATGAAGGTGAGTTTGGGCTTCTAGTGAGCTCTCTTCCCCCTAGTAGTGAACATGGTGCCCAGTGGGTGTTTGTGTGGCCCTTGTCACCCCTTCGCCCTTTTCCTCCCTCCCTCCTTTAGCAGTGCCCAGTGTCTGTTCTTCCCACCTTTGTGCCCGTGTGCCCAACGTTTAGTGCCCACTTATGAGTGAGAACATGTGGTATTCAGTTTTTTATTTATATGATGATTAGAAAGATGATCTCCAGTTGTATCCATGTATCTGCAAAGAACATGATTTTGTTCTTCTTTATGGCTGTGTAGTATTCCAACCTGTAGGCATACCACATTTTCTTTATCCAATTCTCTTTTGATGGGCATTTGGGTCAGCTCCATGTTTTTGCTATTGTGAATAGTGCTATAGTGAACATGCAAGTGCAAGTGTATTTTTGGTAGAGTGATTTAAGTTCCTCCGGGTATATTCCCAGGAGTGAGATTACTGGATAGAAGGTAGCCCAATATTAATTCTTTGAGAAATCACCACACTACTTTCCACAAAAGTTAAACTAGTTTACATTCCCACCAACAGTGTAGAAGTGTTTGTTTTCTACACAGCTTTTCCAACCTGTGGTTTTTGTTTTTTTTTTTACTTTTTAATGATCGCTGTCCTGGTCAGTGTGAGATGGTATCTCATTGTTTTGATTTGAATTCTTCTGATGATTAGTGAAGCTGAATATATTTTCATGTTTGTTGGCTGCCTGGATGTCTTTCTTTGAGAAGTGTCTGTTTACGTCTTTTGCCAACTTTTTAATGTGTGTGTGGTTTTTGTTCCCCCCCCCCCCCGCCGTTGATTCATTTGTATCCCTTGTAGATACTGGATGCATTTGTCAGATGCATAGCTTGCAAATATTTTTTCCCCATTTTATGTGTTGTCTCTTTATACCCTTGACGGTTTCTTTGCTGTACCAAAACTTTCGGCTTGATAAGGTCCAACCTGTCAATCTTAGCTTTTGCTAGTTTTGCTTCTGAGGACTTTACCATGAATTCATTGCCTACTCCAAGGTCCAGGAGGGTATTTCCTAACTTTTCTTCTGTGATTATTATAGTTTGAGGTTTCACATTTAAGTTGTTGACTCATTTTGAGGTGATAGATATGGGTCCAGTTTTATTCTTCTGTATGTGGCTAGCCAGTTTCCCCAGCACCGTTTGCTAAATATGATTTTTCCCCCAGCATTTGTTTTTGTCAGCTGTGTCAAAGATGAGCTGGTTGAATGTCCATGTTTTATTTTTGAATTCTCTGTCCTGTTCCATTGGTCTATGTGCCTATTTTTGTTCTAGTGTCTCACTGTTTTGGTTATTATAGCCTTATTGTACACTTTGAAGTCTGGAAGTGTGATACCTTTAGCTTTGGTCTTTTTGCTGAAGATTGCTTTAGCTATTCAGACTTTTTGCTTCCATATTAATTTCTATAATGTCTTTTCCAGGTCTGTGAAAAATTATGCTGGTAATTTGACAGGGATTGCATTGAATCTGTAGATTGCCTTAGGTAGTTTGAACATCTTGATATTAATTCTTTCAATTCACGAGAATGGGATGTTCTTTCATTTGCTTGTGGTTGTCCTTGATTTCCTTGAGCAGTGTTCACATTGTAAAAGTCTTTTACTTCTTTGGTTAGATGAATGATGAGGTGTTTTATTTTATTTTTGTAGCTATTGTGAATGAGAGTGTTTTTTTTTTTTGAGTTGGAGTCTCACTCTGTCACTCAGACAGGAGTGCAATGGCTACTCCTGGCCACTGCAGCCTCGACCTGCTGGGCTCCAGCGATCCTTCCGCCTCAGCTTTTCAAGTAGCTGGAACTACAGGTGCGTACTACAATGCCAGGCTAATTTTTGATTTATTGTAGAGATGAGGTCTCGTCAAGTTGCCCAGGTGGGTCTCAAACCCACGGACTCAGGCAATCCACTCACCTTGGCCTCCCAAAGTGCTGGGATTACAGGCTGAGCCACCGAGCCCGGCCTGAGAGTGTGTTTTTTATTTGGTTCTCAGTCTGCTTGTTGTTGGTGTATAAAAATGCGACTATTTTTTGTGCATTGATTTTGTATTCTGAGATTTTACTGAAGTTGTTTATTAGTGTGAGAAAGTTTTTAACAGACCCTCTAGGGTTTTCCAGGTATAGAATCATATCATCTTTTCCTATTTGAATACCTGTAATATCGTTCCCCTGGTTAGAACTTCCAGTACTATGTTAAATAAGAAGGGTAAAAGTGGGCATACTTATCTTGTTCAAGAATGCTTTCAGCTTCTACCCATTAAGCATGATGTTGGCTGCAGAGTTGTCATAAATGGTTTTTATTATTTTGAAGACTGTTCCTTCAATGCCTAGGTGTTCAAGGGTTTTTAATCAAGAAGGGTTATTCTATTTTATTGAATGCTTTTTTGTTTTTGAGTCACTCTGTTGCCCAGGCTGGAGTGCAGTGGCATGCTTACGGTTACCACAGCCTCGACCTGCTGGGCTCAGGTGATCCTTCCACCTCAGCCTTTCAAGAGCTATAACTACAGGCATGCACCATCATGCCTGGTTAATTTTTGTTGATTTATTGAAGAGATGAGGTCTCCCCAAGTTGCCCAGGCTGGTCTAGGACCCATGGGCTCAGGCAATCCTCTCAATTCAGCCTCCTATCCCAAAGTGCTGGGATTATAGGCATGAGCCACTGCGTCCAGCCAATTGAATGCTTTTTCTGTATCTAATGATATATTCATTTGGTTCTTGGTTTTACACCTGTTTATGCAATGGATTATATTTATTGATTTATGTATGTTGAATCAACCTTGTATCCTGGGACTGAAGCTCACCTGGTCGTGATGACCAATCCTTGAAATGTGCTGTTGATTGCAATTTGCTAGAATCTTGTTGAGAATGTTTGCACCTATGTTTCTCAGAGAAATTGGTTTGAAATTTTCTTTCCTTGTTGAGTCTTTGATGTTTATGTGAATCAGGATGATATTGGCCTCATAGAATGAGCTAGGGAGAATTCCTTTTTCCTTAATTGCCTGGAATACTTTCAATAGGATTGTCGTCAGTTCTTCTTTGTATGTCTTTTTTTTTTTTTTGAGTTGGAGTCTCACTGTTTCACCCAGGCTGGAGGGCAGAGTGGCACACTCCCAATCACTGCAGCCTTGACTTGCTGGGCTCAGGTGGTCCTTCCACCTCAGCCTTCCAAGTAGCTGGAACTACAGGCATGCACCACCACACCCAGCTAATTTTCAGATTTATTGTAGAGATGAGGTCTCTTCAAGTTGCCAAGACTGGTCTCGAACCTGTGGGCTCATCCAATCCTCTCACGTTGCCTCCCAAAGTGCCGGAATTATAGGTGTGAGCCACTGCACATGACCTACTTGTATGTCTTGTAGAATTCAACTCAGAAACCATGTGGCTCAGGACTTCTTTTGGCAGGGAGGTTTCTTATTACTGAGTTTATTTCTTGTATTGCTATTGGTCTGTTTAGGGTTTCAAAGTTTTCCTGTTTCAGTTTTGGTAGGTTATGTGATACCAGAAATTCCTCCATTTTATCTAGATTTTCTAGTTTATTAACATAACGAATGGTCACAGTAATCTCTGATAATCTTTTGTATTTCTTCAGGGTCAGTTGTAACCTTGCCTTTTCAGTTTCCAATTGTGTTTATTCAAATTATTTTTCTCTCTCTCTCATTGCCAGGGGTTTGTCAATCTTTTGTATCCTTTCAAAGAACCAGATTTTCATCTTTTTGATTGCTTGTGTTTTTTTTGTCTCTATTTCTTTCAACTCTGAATTTATTTTAATAGTTTCCATGTTTCTACTGATTCTAGGATTAGTTTACTCTTGTCCTTCCAGCTCCCTTAGGTGTGACATTAGACTGAAAATAGAGATCCCTCTATGTTCTTGATATGTACATGCCAATGTTATAAATTCATCTCTCAGTTCTGCTTTTGTGTTATCCCAGAGGTTTTGGTATGTTATATCTTTGTTTTCATTTGTTCTAGCAGTCTTTTTATTTCTGTCTTTTCTCTGTGTTAACTCAAAAGTGATTTAGAAGCATGTTTTTGTTTAATTTCCATGTGCTTGTGTGTTTCTTTGCGGGGGTGTCCTGTTGATGATAGAATTTATTTTTACTCCTCTGTAGTCTGAGAAGATTCTTGGTATAATTTTGACCTTTTGAAATTTGTTTACTCTTGATTTATGTCTTCATACATGGTTGATTTTGGAGTAAGTTTCATATGCTGATGAGAAAAATGTATATTCTGTGGTTGATGGGTGGTGTCCTGTAGGTATTTATTAGATCTAATTGGTCGAGTGTCAAGTTAAAGTTCTGGATTTCCTTGTCAGTTTTTTGCCTTGATGATCTATCCGAAGCTGATAGGAAGGTATTAAAGTCTCTGACTATAATTGTATAGTAGTCTATATCCTCTATTAGTTTAATTAGCAATTTGTTTATAAATTTGGGTGCTCCTATATAGGATGTGTATAAATTTAAGATGGATATTTCTTGCTGGTGGATTGAGTCTTTTATCATTATATGTCCTTTTAAACTTTTATTGGTTTAAAGTCTGTTTTATCTGATATAAGAGTAGCTACTATTGCTCTTTTTTGTTTTCCATTTGCCTGAAAGATCTTTCTCCAATCCTCTACCTTGAGCCTGTAGGTGTTATTTGCAGTGAAATGGGTTTACGGAAGGGATCAGAAGGATGCATAATGCTTCTTTTTCATAGTTTGCCTCACTATGTCTTTTAGTGGTGTATTCAGTCTGTTCATGTTTAAATTAATTATTGGTATGTGTGGATTTGTTCCTGCCATACTGCTATTAAGAGGCTGCTTTGCATTTTGGGTTATGTGGTTGATTTGTATGGTCTGTAAACTCTGTGCTGAGAACTTTCCCAAGCATCTCCTGAAGCATTGGTCTGGAGGTGGCATATTCTCTTAGGGACTGGATCTCTGGGGAGGATTTTAATTCTCTTTCATTAATGAAGCTTAGTGAGGTGGGGTAGGAAATTCTTGGCTGGAATTGTTTTTCTTTAAGAATGTTAAAGATGGGACCCAAGTCTTTTCTGGCTTGTAGGGTTTCTGCTGAGAAGTCTGCTGCAATTCTGATGGGTCTTCCTTAATAGATGGTCTGTCCCTTCTTACTAGCTGCCTTTAGAATTTTTTCTTTCATGCTTATCTTGGTGGGTTGGATTGCTATGTGCCTTGGAGTTGGTCTTCTCATGTAATGTTACCTTTCAGGAGTTTTCTGGTTTCTTTTTCTTTTTTTTTTTTGAGTTGGAGTCTCACTCTCTCGCCCAGACTGGAGTGCAGTGGCCGCTCCCGGCCCCCGCAGCCTCGACCTGCTGGGCTCCGGCGATCCTTCTGCCTCAGCCTTCCAAGTAGCTGGAACTACAGGTGCGCGCTACCACGCCCGGCTAATTTTTGATTTATTGTAGAGATGAGGTCTCTCCAAGTTGCCCAGGCGGGTCTCGAACCTGTAGGCTTAGACAATCCACTCACCTCAGCCTCCCAAGGCGCGGGATTACAGGCTGAGCCACCGAGCCCGGCTAGGAGTTTTCTGAATCTCTTGTGCCTGCATGACTGCCTCTCCAGTAAGATAGGGGAAGTTTACTCTGATGACATCTTGGAAGGCTTGGAAAGTGTTCTCAGTTTCCCCTTCTCTCTCAGGGATGCAAATCAACCAAAGATTTGGTTTCTTTACATAACCCCAGACCTTTCGTAGGTTTTGCTCATTCTTCCTAAGTCTTTTCTCCTTGTTTTTGTCAGACTGGGCTAGTTCAATAATTTGACCTTCAAGTGCTGAAATTCTTTCCTCTGCCTGGTCAATTCTGCTGTTAAGGCTTGCTATCATATTTTGAAATTCCAGGAGAAAACATTTCATTTCCAGAAGTTCAGTTTAACTCTTTCTTAGAATGGCCAGGTCAGATTTCACTTCCTGCACTGTTTTGTGGCCTGGATGATTTGAGTGTTCACTTTCTCATTCATGAATAACATTGAGTGGCTTTGCCATCCATAGTCTGAATTCTATGTTTGCCATCAGGGACAGGGCATTCTGGATGGGGTTCATTGCTTGGGATCTGGGAAGCCTCTTTGTAGTCGTTGACTCATTAAGGCTTTGGAGATTGCTTTTTTTTTGTGGCCTCTCTCTCTTTCTCTCTCATTTGTTATTTTTTTATTAGATAAAGTTGCTACTATTGGAGTGAAATTTTTTTTAAAACCTGACTTCTCTCTCTGATCTGCCTGTGGAAGGGGTAGAGGTGGGAAGAAGGTGGGATGGAGAGAAACTGTCACTGCTTCACCAATACAGTCTGGCAGGGGTGGGGCAAGTCCTTTCCTCTCATTCAGAGGTTTCCCTTCTCTCCAGCACATGCCCAGGGGTCTTGGCTGTCTGGGTGCTCCACTGGCCTGCTCCCTATTCTGCACACCTCATCAGCAGGCTTGGCAGGTGGTCAGGAGTGGTCCCTCAGTTCTACTTCGGCACAGGTGCTCTTGGGTGTGTGGAGTGGCCTCCTCCCATCTGGGTGGGACTGCCCCTTTCACCCAGAGGTAGATAATAAGCAGTTATTTTGTCAGTGGAGAGTTGGTATTTCTCCCTCAGTCCTTCAGTGGGTGGGACTGCGGCTGCTGCCATGCTGTGCAGAGGCATTCTGCTTCCTAGTTTCCACCGTGCTCTGTGGGAGAAGCTATTACAGTGATGGGGAGCACTCTGAAGGAAAGCCACATCTGCATCCCTGATCTGGGGTTGCAACAGTTGCCAGTGTTGGAGAAACATCCCCGAAATGTGGTGCTGGGGAGGAAGGGAGCGCGGGAGGGATGGAGGGTGGAGAACCCACCCAGTGCAGATCAACCCTGCTGGGTGTTTTTCCTCTCCATGGGGGGCTGATGGTTGCTGGCACTGGGACTACCCAAGAACTAGGGTTCCCAGGCTCTACGTGAATCTCACAGGTTCCTCTATCCCACTTCTGGGCAACTGTCTGTGCCTGGCTGCTGCAGGAGCTGTGTAGGGGGCAAGCCTAGGCTATCTTTCTTGGCTGGGGCTGCAGAGGCTTGCATGAGGTGTGTAGAGAGAACAAGCTACTGCTGTCACTTACCTCTTACTTCTCTAGTAGCGCTCTTCTAATCTTGTGATAGGGCTGTGTTTAAGGGTGTCTGGGACTTGAAATTGTCCATTCTCCATAGCCCCAAGTGACTATCTCAGAAAACTCAGCTTTGGTTTTCAGGCCAACCTTCAAAGTTGACCCTAGGTCTGCTCCTCCATTTAGGTTTCTTTGCTGAGAGCAGCAATCATATGTAGTCTTCAGTTGACCATCTTAGCTACCCCTCCATCAAAAAACCAATTTTGTTTTAACATTAGAAAATATAGCCGGACTCAGTGGCTCAGCCTGTAATCCCGTGCCTTTGGGAGGCTGGGGTGAGTGGATTGCCTGAGCCCGCGGGTTCGAGATCCGCCTGGCCAACTTGGCGAGACCTCATCTCTACAATAAATCAAAAATTAGCCGGGTGTGGTAGCGTGCGCCTGTAGTTCCAGCTTCTTGAAAGACAAAGGCAGAAGGATTGCCAGAGCCCAGCAGGTTGAGGCTGTGGTGGCACTGCACTCCAGTCTGGGCGACAAAGTAAGACTCCAACTCAAAAAAAAAAAAAAAGATTAGACAATATAGTTTATTTAAAAACTAAATTAGAGAGAGAGAGAGAGAGAGAGAGAGAGAGAGAGAGAGAGAGAGAGAGATATACCTAAAAGTATACACATTTTCAGAAAGGAAAAAACTGTATTAAAATTATAAAAGAATACAAGTCATGTTTGACTTCTGCAATTACAAGAGGTGTTCACAGTGGTGGTTATCATCAGTTTCTGGACACTACTGATCATGGTGAGCTAAAAATAACAGATAATAGCTCTTAAAAAATACATACACATTTATATACATTTATATACACACATACAATAAAATTACATATATTATATATAATAAAACTGCATGCATATACGATCAATGCCTGATTACTATGATTCAGGTAACAAACTCATGAGAATCCTTTATGCTCACTTTGTCTTTGTTTAGTATGCTGAAATTAAGATTCAGAAATAAAATTAATGTTATAGACCACATACTGACTTTCTTAAAATGGAAAAATGAAAGCTGGACTCAAGCAAGAAAAAAAGTCTGATTTGACTAATTGGTTTGACCATGAGGACTGGCTTTGCCAGGGAGGTTTTATATAGCAAAAATATTTTATAAACATGTTCTATAAGCATATAGCACACATGTTGAATAAGTCAAATAGGTTTGCCCATGTATATTAATATATTTAAATCTCATTCATATGTGCAAAATACTAGAGAATGTTTCTTGGTAACTATTATATTTGAGATAAAAATTTAGATACCAACTTAAAAATATATTAAAAGGTGCATAATTTTAAAATATTGTGATGTCACTAACAATATTTTATGTATGTTATAAAGCAAAGTTTCAAGTTTAATACTCTGTAATGTTTTTTCAAAAATGCTTAGAATGATAGAGTTCTTGAGGACTTTATTTTATTTTTGACTTAAAAAATGTTTTTATTTTAAAATTGTGGGTACATTTCAGGGTTAGGTATACAAATATTCACTATGCAGGTACCCTTGTTGATGAGGTGTGTCCCACCTTCCCCAGGCAGATTTCCACTACTGTCAATCTCACTTCCCTGTCCCCTCCCCTCCACAGTTTCCTGCTACAGTTAATCCTTTTCTTATAGTACTGCAGTAGTTGTACAAGGTTCACTTATGAGTGAGAACATGTGATACTCAGTTCTTTGTTTCTGTGAAAGATCACTCAGTATTACTAGACTCTAATTCCATCCAGAAGTTCATTATTTTGTTCTTCTTTATGACTGCGTAACATTTTGTTCTTCTTTATGGCTGCATAACATTCCATCATGTATATGTACCACATTTTTTTAGTTCAGTCCTCTTTTGATGGGCAGCACAGTTGGTTCCATGTTCTTGCTATTGTGGACAATGCTGCAATAAACATATGTGTGCAGGGATCTTTTTTATAGAGTGATTTGAGTTCTTCCAGGTATATTCCCAGTAGAAGGATAACAGAGTCATATGGAAAGTTGATTTTTAGAACTTTTAGGAATCGTCACACTGTTTTCCACAGAGGCTGTACTAGTTTGCACTCCTACCAACAGTGTAGAAGTGTT
>NW_007260034.1:413374-439572 GCF_000164805.1 Carlito syrichta | reverse complement strand
GCTCCCGGCCACCGCAACCTCGACCTGCTGGGCTCCAGTGATCCTTCCACCTCAGCCTTCCAAGTAGCTGGAACTACAGGAGTGCACTACCACACTCGGCTAATTTTTTGATTTATTGTAGAGATGAGGTCTCGCTTGCCCAGGCAGGTCTCGAACCCGCGGGCTGAGGCAATCCACTCACTTCAGCCTCCCAAAGCGTGGGATTTTTTCAACATTTAAAAAGCATCTTACTGCATTACTTCTTTCTGTTGTGAGAGAATTCCATCTGTATATTTTTTCTAATGGTGTGAAATTCTGCTTTTGTTAGTAGAGGTTCAAACATATTAATTTTTTGTAGGGATTTGGGTTTAACCTTCCCTAGATATCAAGTAGAGAGTGAGTACAGATCACCAATAGGGAGCAAATATTTATTTACATTTTCTAGTGATATGTCCAGGATCTAGTACTGTTCAAAATCAGTGATTTTGATGAAATAATTCATGTTGAGCTTGGACTTTGGAGAAGTCTCAAGCTTGTGACAATAGGTTGACAAAAAATGGTATCCAATTACAGGATTTAGAAAGAACACCTTGTAGAAGTCAATAAAATGATATTAAAAAGAAAAAAGTAAGCTGTTTCTTTTTAGGTTAAAAAAAAAAAAGGTGATCTGGGCCAGGACCCTCACATTTCTTTAAGCTAAAGTTTCTGAGATTAGAAACTTGCTGTGAACTAAACTTGTCTTGTGGAAATTATAAATATACTGATAAGTTCTCTTGACTCTTACCTTTAAACTCTTCAAAGGGAAGGATGAATGCAGATGGGCTCGGGCGACCTTGGTTATTAGCTTTCTCTCAGTTGGAGTTATTTGTTATTTTTCTTGCCCATATTCTCAGGATACATTCTACTTGTGTTTTCAGGTTTTTTTTTTTGAGTTGGATTCTCACTCTGTCACCAAGGCTGGAGTGCAGTGGCACGCTCACGCCACTGCAGCCTCGACCTGTTGGGCTCAGGTGATCCTTCCCCTCAGTCTTCCAAGTAGCTGGAACTACAGGTGTGTGCCACCACACCTGGCTAATTTTTTGATTTACTGTAGAGATGAGATCTCACCGAGTTGCCCAGGCTGGTTTCGAACCCGTGGGTTCAGGCAATCCTCTCACCTCGGCCTCCCAAAGTGTGGAATTATGGGAGCAAGCCACCACTCCTGGTCGTGTTTCAGCTTTATAAAAAATTTCTCATATATTGGAGGTGTGTTTGTCTTTCAAACTAGAATCTCAGTTTGTTCATTTATAAAATGTAGATAATATGTTTCATTCATCTAAATGTTGGAAGAATTTTTATTGCAAATTAATTTTTAAAAAATGAGTAAGGCATTATTTAGGTCTGCAGGTGATGAATTCTTTCAGTTTTCGTATGTCTGAAAACATTTATATTTGTCTTCAGTTTTGAAAGATAATTTTGTTGGATATTAAATTCTAGGTTGTTTTTTTTCTTTCAGTTCTTTAAAGATGTTGTTCTTCAGTCTCCTGACATGCATCCTTTAAGACAGAAAGTTATGCAAAAGTTTTTCAGTTTGTCTACCTTATCTTTAATGGCATATGCTTTTGGGGTTATGATAAAAAATTTGTTACCTACTCCAGTGTGCATCAGGGTGTCTCTTGCGTTTACAATCCCCCTCCTGGGAATATATTTGGAGGAACACAAATCATTCTACAAAAAAGGTACCTGTACATGCATGTTCATTGCTGCACTACTCATAATAGCAAAAACATGGAACCAACCCAACTGCACACTGAAAGTAGACTGGATAAAGAAAATGTACATATACATGGTGGGGTATTACACAGTCATATAAAAGGACTTTTCAGCAAATTGGATAGAGTTAGAGACAATCATTCTTAGCAACCTATCACAGAAACAAAGAACCGAATACCACATGTTCTCACTCTTAAGTGGGACCTGAACATTACTCACAATAGCACAAGGAAGGGATTGGCAGTTGTGGGAAACTGCCAGGGGATAGAAGGAGGAGGGTACCTGATCCTAAACCAGGGGAAGTGAGGACCAGTTGGAGACCCAAACTTTATCTGCACATAGTACCTAATCTAATTCTGGCCTGTTCCTCACATCTTAAAAATAAAATAATGTATACAAAAAAAAAAAAAGGAAGTAGGATGTTATTCTCAATTTTGTTTCCTCTGTATGCAATGTGTATTTTTTGCCTGCTTTTAAGATTTTTAAAAAAATCATTAACTTTAGCAATATGATGATACAGTGCTTTAGTATAGTTTTTTTCATGTCTATTATATTTTTCATCATAGTAAATGCATTTTTAATTTCCAGAAGTTCAGTTTGGATATTTTATGTATTTTCCATGTTTCTTCTTAACAGGTTTATGCTTTTTGCCTACCTTTTTGAACAGATGGAATATATTTATCATAACTTTTTAAATGTCCTTGTCTACTAAATTTGTCATCTGTGCCACAAGTTTTGTTTCCATTTATTGATCTTTTTCACCATTACGGATTATACTTTTCTGCTTATTCTCATGGCTGATAATTTTTTTATTGTGGCAAGTAACACAAATTATAAAATTCATCATTTTACCCATTTTAAGTGTATAGTTCAGCAGTGATAAGTATAATTATGGTGCCGTGGAACAGATTTCCAGGACGTTTTAATCTTGCAGAACTGAAATTCAATACTCATTAAACAACAACTCTCCTGTTCTTTCTCCCCAGCCCCTGGTAACCACCACTGGTTACTTTCCATTTCTAAGTATATGACTACTTTATTTTTATTTATTGTTCTTTTTCTTGGAGATTGGGTCTCACTCTGTCACCCAGGCTGGAGTGCAGTTGAGTGATCATAGCTCACTGCATCCTCGAACTCCTAAACTCAAGTGATCCTCTCACCTCAGCCTCCTGAGTTGCTGGGACTGTAGTCACATGCCATCATATCTGGCTGTATGACTTCTTTAGATACCTCACATAAGTGGAATCATACAGTATTTGTCTTTTTGTTATTGGCTCATTTTACTTAATACATTTTCCTTGAGCTTCATTCATATTGTAGTACATGACACGATTTCTTTCTTGTTAAGGCTACATAGTGTTCCATTGTATGTATATACCACATTTTGTTTATTCATTTATCTTTAGATGGACATTTGAGTTGCTTCCACCTTTTGGCTATTGTAAATATTACTGCTATCAACACTGCAATGGGCAGATATCACTTTGAGATACTGTTTTCAATAGTTTGGATATATACCCGGCATGGGATTGTTGTATCATATGGTGGTTCTATTTTCAATTTTTTGAGGAATTGTCATACTGTTTTCCATAGTGGGTGCACCATTTTATAATCCCAGAGATTCCAACTTTTTTCTCATCACCACTAACACTTGTTATTTTCTTTCTTTTTTTTTTGATGACAGTCATTCTAATGAGTGTGAGGTGATAATCATTATGATTTTGATTTGCAGTTCTCTAATGATTAGTGATGGTGGCATCTTTCCATATGCTGATTGACATTTGTATATCTTCTTTGGATAAATGTCTATTTAAGTCCTTTACTCATTTCTTAATCTAGTTATTTGATTTTTTTTTGTTGAGTTGCAGGAGTTCTTTATATACCCCTTATGAGATATATAATTTGCAAACATATTGTATATTCTGTAGGTTGCCTTTTTATGCTGTTGATTATGTTCTTAGATAATTTTTCAAGTTTGATGTAGTTCCATTTGTCTATTTTGGCTTTTGTTGTCTGTGTTTTTGATGTCATAGTCAAGAAATATTTTGAAAGTTATGAAATTAATTATCTATGTTTTCTTCTAAGCATTTTATAATTTTGTATCTTATATTTAGATCTTTAATCATTTTGAGTTAATTTTTGTTAGGGTGGTAGGTAAGAGTCCAACTTGTTTTTGAGTTGGGGTCTAACAGTACTTTGCTGTTTTGATTACTGTAAATTTGTAATATGTTTTGAAATCAGGAAGTATGTGAGCATGATCATTGTCCACTGCGGTCTCAACCTCCTGGGCTCAGGCAATCCTTCTGCCTCAGTCTCCTGAGTAGCTGAGACTACAGGGATGCACCATCTGGATACATCTTTTAGTTTTTTTGTAGAGACAAGTTCTCGCTATGTTGCCTAGGCTTGTTGAGGGTCCAGGGTCCAACTTTATTCTTTTGCATGTGGATATCCAGCTTTCCTATCACTATTTATTGAAAAGACTGTCTTTTTCCCATTGTGTGGTGTTGGCTTCTTTGTTGAAGATCATTTGATCATATATGTGAGTGTTTATCTCTGGGTTCTCTATTGTATGCCACTGGTCTATCTACATGTCTTCAAGATTTTTCGACTATTCAAAGGTCTCTTGAAGTTTTGTAACTTTTTTTTTTTTGAGTCAGAGTGTCACTCCTTTGCCCAGGCTGGGGTGCAGTGGCATGCTAACAGCCACCCCAGCGACAACCTTTTGGGATCCAGCAATCCTTCCGCCTCAGCCTTCCAAGTAGTCCGAACTACAGATGTGCGCTACCACGCCTGGCTAGTTTTTATTTTATTGAAGAGATGAGGTCTCACCAATTTGCCCGGACTGGTTTTGAACCAGCGGCCTCAGGCAATTCACTCACCTCGGCCTCCCTAAGTGCTGGGCTTGCAGGCTGAGCCACCGAGTCCAGCCAGTATTGACATTTTAACAATATTAAGTCTTCCAATCTACAAACATGAGGCTTATTTCAATTTATCTTCTTTAATTTCTTTTAGCAATATTTTATAGTTTTCAGTGTACAAGTCTTTTACCTACTTTGTTAAGTTTATTCCTAAATATTTTTTCCTTGTGTTGCTATTGTAGATATGACTTGCAAATGTGTTCTCCCATTCTGTAGGTTACTTTTTCACTCTATCTATTGTGTTCTTAGATGAACAAAAATTATTTTCTTAATTTTATTTTTCGAGGCAGCAAGATTTTATTTTTAACTTAATGCAACCATGAATTTTATTGTGTTCGAGCCAACAAAAGCAGGATTAACAGTTCAATTTTTAGAACTGTTTCCACTGATAACTTTTCCTTTTATGATCTCTTCTGACCTCCATTTTCTTTATTCCATGGGTCATTAAGAGACTCATAGATGCACTTCAGAGGGTTCTTACTCCCCTAAAATTGTAGGATATATATACTTTCTTTTTTTTTTAAAAGAAAATTTTAATCAGGAGTAGTTTTTTGTGGTTCTTTTGATTTATTTTTACCTTGGTCCTATACTACTTTCATAATAAAAAATAAACTGATTTAGAAAAAATTATATAGTAAGATTGAAGCAGAAGAGGCAAAATCATGGGTCAAATCCAAAGACAACTACAGACCAACTCTAAGGACTGTGAGTGAACCAAAGGATCTTGATTCCCACTTCTGACAGGGATAGGCCTTTTGAGATGTTCCAACCGATATCCAGATCTGTGTGGCCAAGTTAACTTTGGGAGGTAGAGGGCTGCCAAAAGCCAGTTAGGTGCTCCCTCCTGGAACTGGGAGATGCCCCAGAATACAGCACACATCTTAGGGAGCAAGAATGGACATTCCACAATGTCACAGAAAGGTTCCTATCATGTGGTATTGCACACCAGGCATGCTTCCCATTACTCTTCTTTGAGAGTCATTCTCCCTCTTTTTGGATGGTTCTCAGAGGACTCTCTTTGTGCTCCACTTCCCATCTCAGACCTAAACTAGACCAATCAGCATCCTTCTCTAGATTGATATTAATACATTAGGACGAATAAATTGTTTTGTTTTACTTTTGAGTAGGAATCTCACTGTCACCCAGGCTGGAGTACAGTGGCATGCTCACGGCCACCGCAACCTTGACCTGCTGGGCTCAATTGATCCTTCCATTTCAGCCTTCCAAGTAGCTGAGACAACAGGCATGCGCCACCACACCTGGCTAATATTTACTTATTTATTTTAGAGATAATGTCTCACCAAGTTACCCAGGCTGGTTTTGAACCCCTGGGCTCAGGCAATTCTCTCACCTTCCCTCTCAAAGTGCTAGGATTTTAGGCACGAGCTACTGCGCCTGACCAGAATACTCTTTTTACTAGAATAGCAAATGGTGATAGCAGGATCCAGGGCAGTTGGTGGCTGTCTTTCTTGTTACATTGGAGGAGTAACTTTGCAGAATGATGATGAGGAGAAGCCAACAACTGCTTTTAGTTGGTTGGGTAGCTAGGTGAGTGGGTGGGGTAGTGTCTTTCACTATTAGCATCATAACCGGCTTTCTGGGAGCTCCTAACACAGCGCCTAAGAGAAGTGATGAAATAAGGTCCTGTCTAGGCCGGTTTTAACATCCAAGATTGAGCAGTGGGCAGAACCATTGTCACAAAGGCCGTCTCTGGGCAGATATATGGCTCCAGGGAGGTTCAGTCAGCAGAAGAAGGAGCTCAAAGAGCTGGAGATCAAGAGGGCTGACTCTGGCCCTAAAGAGCCAAGCAAGCAAGTTCAGACAGGTGGAGGTATGGTGAGACGGAAAATACTCCTCAGGGGCCAGGGGCCCAGGGAAGCAGATGAATTCCAAGCCCACCAAGGACAGCAACAGGAGTCCTGGTACACAGGCTCTATTTTTACTGGGCAGAATTGAGCTAGGAAGTTTTCAGTACTAAGAGTTTGGGGAGTCGAACAGATAAGAGCTGATGGAGTTAGTACTATTACACCTTGAGGAAAGTACTAATATACTAGAGAAAGAACCAGGGTTTTGGAATTAAGAGTTTCTACTGAGATTCTGATACCTTGTCTCACATGGGTAGATGGATGAGTATATGGATAGGAAGATGGGTGGATGGGTGGGAAGACACATAGATGGAGTGGTGTCTGGGCAGAAGGCTAGATGGGGGGAGGAGGTGATGAAAAGGATGAATGGTTGGATAGGTAGGTGAGTGCATGAGATAAATGCATGAAGGAGAAATGGGTAACTAGGTAAATGAACAAATGAATAATAGCAACTCTTTCAGTTTTTGTTTTCATCACAGAAAGCTGTGTTCCTAAAGTGGGAAGGAAACTTTGGAGATCCTGGCAGTTCACATTTTCTTTTTAAGTGTGGCTTCATTTCATGGATGTTGAAGAATAAGTGCATCTTAAAATCAGACCACAGGAGATTGCCCAGGGCATTGCAACAATCTACTATATAAAATTTGCATATGCTATTTTTAAAAGACACAAAGATACTTTTGGTTTACCTAGAAACTGCTTTGTGAAAGTTGGTGCGCCTATGTTGGGTGCATATATGCTTAGGATAGATATTTCTTGTTGATGAATTGATCCTTTTATCATTATGTAGCGACCTTCTGTATCTTCTTAAATTTTTGATAACTAAAGGATATTTTGTCTGATATTAAGATCACAACTCCTACTTTCTTTTGTGTTCTGTTCACCTGAGAGTTTGTTTTTCATCCTCTTACTTTGAGTCTGTGAATGTCCTTTCTGGTGGGATGAGTCTCTTGGAGACAACATATTGTTGCATCATTATATTTGAGCTAATTTGCTATTTTATGTCTTTTCAGTGGTGCATTTCTTAATTTAAAATTATTCCTTTATAGTTGTTTATTGTTCTTTTATAGAAATACACTTGATTTTTGTGCGTTGATTTTCTATCCTGTAACTGCTGAATTTTTTATTAGTTCTAACAGGTTTTTATTAGTTTTAATAGGTTTTCTATATGTAGAATCTTTTCTACATGTAGGATTATGTAATCTGTAAACAGAGATAATTTTATTTCTTCTTTTCCAATTTGAATACTTTTTATAATTTTTTCTTTTCTGATTGCTTTGGTTAGGACTTCCAATACCATGTTAAAAAGCAATATGTCTGCTAATTTTTGCCTGAATGCTTATTGGGGTGCTAGATACACTTTTACATTTCTTAAGTATTCTTGAGCTTTGATTTGGGATGCAATTGAGTTATTTGAAACTTATTTGGTCCTTTTGAGACTTACTTTAAAACTTTACTATGTTGGACGAGAGAAGACTTCAGTCTAATCTTAATTTTTTTCTCACCACTGAGGCAATATCCTACCAAGTACTCTGCCCAGTGCTCCATGTATTATAACATTTGTTTCAACTTTATCTGGTAGAATATAAACTATTCCTGGTTCTTAGTGAGCTCTGTGATAGTTCTCTTGCTTTTCTTTGAAGGTTTCATCCTGGTCTTAGGTAGTTTCTTTACACACATCTGTTGAAAGTACTCAGTTGAAGATTCAAGGAAATTCTGAAGACCTCATGTCTGGCATTCTGTACTGTGAACTCTAGTTTCTCTGAACTCTCAACCCTCTCCTCATCTCAGCTGGATCTGCTTGACTTTCTCCTCTCTGTATTGAGGCCTGGGACTTTTCTCCAGTCAATAAATTGGAATAATTGCAGAGACAATCTATGTGCTTTACTTCTCTTATGGATTACTATCCTCTGCTTCCTGTTGTCCAGTGTTGGAAAATTTTTATATATTTTTTGTAACTTTTAAGTTGTTTCTAGTCCCTATTATTCATTCATTAATTAACTTAAATAATTAAGAACTGACATCTATATTCTATTTACATTGAAATTTGCCCATGTAGGTTGGGGAAATTCTGAGGCAGAATTAAATGTTTAATATTTAGAAACTCACTTGTATTATGTCAAAAAATAAATAAAGACTAAAAACAGATAAAACCTCAAAATCAGTAGCCAGAACACTTCAATTAAGGAAGTTAGCAAGATAATTTTGTATTATAATTGTGTGTAGAGCTTTAAAGGATGCCTAAGGGCTCAAATCCTTATATCACTCTAAATATATATCATTCAAGGGGGGACCCCAAATAGCAGAATTCTTTTTTAGAGGGGAGGTCTCTTTTAGTACAGGCTTCTCCCACTAGGTAAGTGTTCTAGGAACCCATCAGCATCAGTGTACCAGCTAGTGTTGTTGTAAGAGGCTGCATTCAGTTTCAGTGATTTTTTTTTTTTTTTGAGATTCTTTCAACACATTTGCCCATTTCATGATGGATGAATTGCATGCACTCCTGCCCCCACCGTGCTGATGGTTCAGCAATTTTTGACCAAAACCAGCAGGACTCCTGTGCCCCGCCCTCCCTTTTCACTCTCTCGCCTCAAGGCCTCAAGTGACTTTTTTTGTTTCCTTGGATGAAAAAAGTTCTCAAAGGGAAACATTTTGCTAATGTGAATGAGGTGAAACAAAAAGTGGCAGAAGCACTAAAAAGCATCAAAATTGACAAGTTCAAAAACTGTTTTGAGCAGCGGAAAAAGCATCTTGATAGATGTATTGTATCAAACGGAAAGTCCTTTGAAGGTGACTGAAGTTTCAGCATGTAAGAATAAATACACAACTTTTAAATAAATAAATTCTGGATTTTTTGGGGTCCCTCCTCATATATATTATTTGATGCTTTTTTTGAAGCTCTGTCTTAAACTTAGATTTCTCTTCTGGGTTTAGACTCATATATTTGATTGCCCATTGTATAGTACTACTTGAATATCCTACAGATATCTTGCACTCAGTATGTTTGAAATGGAACTCTTCATCTTTCCCAAACTGACTCCTCCTTCAACATTCCATTTCTTAACCAGTAAAGCTACTATCATCCACCCCTTTGCCTAAGCCCAGAAAACTGATTCATACCCTTAAGTCATACCCTTAGTTTCTTTCTTTCCCTCACCCTTTCCTTGAACCAGTTGTCAAGTTATCCTAAATTCTTCTCAAATTCACTTAGTTTTCTCCACCCACATCTCCATTTCTACTACCATAGTTTAATCCACCTTCAAGACTCAACCCACTGATTAAAACTATGTCCTCATTGGTATATTGGACTCCAGTGTGACCCTCCTTCAATTAATTCTTCAGCTTGCAGGATAATCCATTTTGCTAAAAGGCTAATCTTATTCACTTCTCTGCTTCAAAATCAAAGCAAAACAAGCAAACAAAACAAAAACAAATCTTCAGCACTTTACCATTAGCACATTGACTGAAGTTCCAATTCATGGTTTTCCCTGATCTTAGCCATGATAGCCTTAATTTTAATTATTGCTACTTCACACTCCAGACATATTAAACTTAACCCTTCAAAAGTGATATGTTTTCTTTTACTTCCCAGACTAGCTTTGTCTCACCCAGCCTGGACATTTTATTCACCTTCTCATCCTTCAAGTCTCAGCCTCACACTTCACCAAAAGATATCCCTTCCCAAGATTCAGTTGGGTACCTCATATTTGCTTCCACAGTATTTGATGCAGGTGTTGATATCTCTACTTTACAAAAGAGTAGATGGAAGCTCTGAGAAACAGATTTGTTAAATGTCTCACAGCTATAAAATATCAGAGTCAGTTTCTAAATCCAAAACTTCCTTCTTCTACCTAGGGCTTACTCTGTCATTCTATAGAAACCTCTTATATGCTTAATTTTATCTGGTGAAATATGTGCTTAGGTAGAATTATTCTCAGTTTCCTGAAAGTTCCATGTGGGTTCATTCCTCTACATATTTCTTGTTCCTGGATTAACTTTGTGTTCCGGTCTACCTGGAAAACATTTACTTTGTGGTCAAGTTGCAGGGTTTCCACCAGGATAGTGAAGCATTTTCTGGTCTCTCTCCTCTTCAGGCCCACCATGGTCCCGTTAGACTAACTGCCTCAGCCTCCTGAATAACTGGAACTACAGGTGTGTGCCACTATGCCCATCTAGTTTTTGTATTTTTCTGTACAGACAAGGTCTCACAATAATGCCCAGGGTGGTCCTGAACTCCTGGATTTAAGCAGTCCTTTCATCTTGGCCTCCCAAAATACTGGGTTACACTGCGCCCAGTCTCAATGACTTCTAATCTCAAAATACAGACACAACTTGTTTTATTATGCTTTACCTTCTTGCACTTCACAGATAACTCACTTTTTTTTTGCAAATTAAAGATTTATAGCAACCCTATGTTGAGCATTTTGGTGCCATTTTTCCAACAGCATGCGCTCATTTTTGGAAATTCTCGCAATACTTCAAAATGTTCATGTTATTATATTTATGTAATTGTTTTTGGACACAATGAACCCTGCCCATACAAGACAGTGAACTTGATCGATAAATGTGTGTGTTCTGACTGCTTCACTGACTTGTTCCTTTTCTTTTGAAAGATTCCTTTCAAAATATTACTGCTTATTGAAAATGCGCCTACTCACCTTGGATCTCTGATGGAGTCATGCCAGGAAATAATGTCCTTTTCATGCCTGCTAACATGAAATCATTCTCCAGTCTGTGGGTCAAAGAATAATTTTGACTTTCAAGTATTATTATCTAAGAAATACACTTTGTAAAGCTATAGCTACCATAGATAGTGATTCTTCTAATGGATATGGCTGAAGTAAACTGAAAACCCTCTGGAAAGGATTCTCCATTCTAGACACCATAGAGAGCATTTGTGATTCATGGAAGGAGATCAATATCTCAACATCAGCAGGAGTTTGCAAGACATTTATTCCAGTCCTCAGGATTACTTTGAAGGGTTAAAGACTTCAGTAGAAGTAGTAACTGCACACGTGATGGAAATAGCAAGAGAGCAAAAATGAGAAGTGGAGTTTGACAATGTGTCTGAATTGCTGCAATCTCATGGTAAAACTTGAATGGATGAGGAATCGCTTCTTTTGGATGAGCAAGGAAAGTGGCTTCTTGAGATGGAATTTACTCCTGGTGAAGATGATATGAATATTGTTGAAATGATAGCAAAAGATTTAGTTGATAAGGCAGTGACAGAGTTGGAGAGAATTGAGTCCAATTTCAAAATAAATTCGGCTATGGGTAAAATGTTATCAAACAGCTCGCATGTTATAAAGACATTTTTGTGAAAGAAAAAATCCACTGATTAGGTAAACTTGATTGTTGTGTTTTTATTTTTATTTATTTATTTATTTTTCGAGTTAAAGTCTCACTCCACCCAGGCTGGAGTGCAGCGATATGTTTACAGCCACCCTAGCCTTGACCTGCCAGGCTCAAGCAATCCTTCCACCTCAAGTCTTCCAAGTAGCTAGAACTACAGATGTGCACCCTGTGCCCAGCTAGTTTTTATTTATTTATTTATTGTAGAGATGAGGTCTTGCCAAGTCGCCCGGGCTAATCTGAAACCTGTGGGCTCAGGCAATCCTCTTACCTCAGCTTCCCAAAGTGCTGGGATTATGGTCGTGAGCCACTGTGGCCAGCCTGTGTTATTTTAATAAATTGCTAAACTGGATGTGGTGGTTCACGCCTGTAATCTCAGCACTTTGGGAGGCTGACAAGGAACCTAGGAGTTTGAGACCAGCCTAGGCAGCATAGCAAGATATTACCTCTATAAAAATTAAAATAAATTAGCTGAGCCTGGTGGCACACCCCTGTAGTCCCAGCTACTTGGGAAACTGAGGTGGAAGGATCGCCTGAGCCTACCAGTTCAAGACTGCACTGAGCCATGACTGTGCCTTTGCACTCCTGCCTCGGTGACAGAGTGGGACCCCAACTCAAAAAAAAAATTAATTGCTACACCCACCCCAACCTTCAGTGAATGACATCCTCATTGGTCAGCAGCCACCAATACTGATATAAAACACTCCACCAGCAAGAAGATTATAACTTGCTGAAGGCTTGGATGATCCTTAGCATTTTTTAGCAATAAAAATATTTTAAAGTTAAGGTATGCACATTTTTTTAGACCTAATGCTAACGCACACTTAGACTACCATGTAGTGTAAACATAACTTTTATATGCATCAAGAAATCAAAAAAAATTTTGCTTGACTTGCTTTATTGCAATATTTGCTTTATTGTGGTGGTCTGGAACTGACCTCACAATATTTTCATGGTATGCCTATTATCATAAAACTACCACTGAAGTGTTCTTTTAAATCTCCCTCCCCTATCTTTTTCTTTCCTCATTCACCATTGGCAATGAAGAATAACAAGCAAATAGTTTATCTTTTCTTGGAGTCGGTGAAAATAATGTAAATGAGGAGTTGAGGAATCTTGGAGTAGAATTCTCCTTTTACCATTTATTTGTGATGCAAATGTGAAAAAACTGCACAATCATTCTGAAGCAGTTTTCTTACCCATCAAATGGATTTAATAGAACACAACTCACAGTGGTTGAAAGGACAAAAGAAAACAGAGGAGTACGTTGCTGAGTCCTGGACAGTCAGCTGGTGGAGCCCAGCAAGTGTTAGTTTCTGTCTCCTTTCCCCTTTAGCTTGCTTCTTTCTTCCCTACCTATGGGTTAAATTGTTAATATGTTATAAAATTCCCAAAATGTAGGAAATAAAAAAGAGAAGAAATACAAGGGAGTCAGTCACTCACTAGGAGCAGGAAGCACATATTTAAAGGGATGGGAAGTATGTTTTGAGATTCTCTATAAAGCACATCATTACACCTGATGATAGGATTTTTCTTCTTGGTAGCTGTGAAACTTCATTGTTGCAGTTTACTCTCTGTTCTTCAAAAATTCCTGATTCTAAGAAGGGAATCTAAGTTCCTTGTTAGGTCCTAAATCAGTGGTTCTTAACTCTGGCTGTACATTTGAGTTACCTGGGGTACAAACTGCAATTATTATTATTATTATTATTTTGAATCAAAATCTCACTCTTGGCCACCGCAGCCTTGACCTGCTGGTCGTAGGTGATCCTTTTACCTCAGCCTTCCAAGTAGCTGAAACTACAAGTGTGCGCCACCACAACTGGCTAATTTTTTTTTTTTTTGAGTTGGAGTCTCACTCTGTCACCCAGACTGGAGTGCAATGACTGCTCCCAGCCACCACAGCCTCATTGTGCTGGGCTCTGGCGATCCTTCCACCTCAGCCTTCCAAGTAGCTGGAATTACAGGCATGCACTACCACGCCCAGCTGATTTTTTGATTTATTGTAGAGATGAGATCTCGCTGCCCAGGTGGGTCTCGAACCCGTGGGCTCAGGCAATCCACTCACCTCAGCCTCCTAAAGGCGTGGGATTACAGGCTGAGCCACCGAGCCTGGCATTTTTTTTTTTTAAATGTAGAGATGAGGTATTGCCAAATTGCTCAGGCTGGTCTCGAACCTCTTGGCTTAGGCAATCCTCTCACTGAGCCTTCCAAAGTGCTGGGATTACAGGCATGAGCCATTGTGCCCAGCCACAAACTGCCATTATTTTTAAAGTTTTAAAAAACATATAGATGCTAGGGACTCTAATTTAGACTTCCCAAATCAGAATCTCTAGGGATGAGGCCCTGTCATTAGTATTAAAACAAGATTCTTTCTGTTACTAAAGTGATGATCACAAACCTTGGTCTAAATCGTAACGTCACTAAAATATTCCTGCAATGTCTGGTTGATAGAAATCCTTGTGTAGAGTGACTTTAAAAAGGATATACACTGGGGAAAAATTAAATTGGCAAAATATAGAAAGGATATATATTATTTAAAATATTATCTATAAACTCTGTGACAAAACAGGATCCTCAAGTGTAAAAAAAACCCTACGAGTATCATACATTCCAGATTGAAGAAGGGATCCATCCTCTTTTATAAACCAGATGGAGTATCACTGGACAGGCTGCTAACTGGATTCAATGAAGGGTTACAAAATTGACATTTTCTTTTTTAACTAGATAAATCAATCACAAAGTGAACATTTCTGAGAATAAGAAATGAAAAATAATACAAATATGACATACTGAATTCAAGGAAGTAGCTAAAGAATTGTATTTATTGGTATAACTTGAAATATTAACCCCTTGGAAACAATAGATATCTCTTTAGTCAGAAATGGAAAAGAGCTATCAGATAACAGAGCCTATTCTCCTGGGAGCTTCCTGGATTGTGTCTGGTCCCCAGATAGGGGATAACACACTCCTCCCAGCCTGAAGACCGTGCTCCTAAGTACTCACTTGGCAGACATCCTGGAAAATGGAAGTGTTGTAAGGGCTGGGTTACTCTTCTCAGAGATCTCTATTTGACACGATAAAGAAAAAAAAGGGAAGCTCAAAGCTCAAACTGTATACAACCCGATGTACATTTTAAAAGATGTACCATTGAGTATTTATATAGTGGGTGAGATTTTCATTCTGTGAGATTCAAAAGAAGAAAAGGACTCTTTGAGTTGAAAATCTAGCTTATTGTTTTTAGTGATGGCGTTTAGAGACAAGTGTTCCAATAGGCACTACATTTGAAGATCGTGATTTTATAAGCAATGCAAGTTTCGGGTGTCGGTAACCTATCTTGCACGGGTTTAAGGTGATTGCTGACAATTATTTCAAAGTCTCTTAACACTGTTATTTGTAGAAAATAAATCTGATATAAACTTCTGCAGCAAACAGGAACCTCACTTTTCTTAATGCTGCTAGCAAACATCTCTGTCAATACATTGACAATAAAAAGTAAAAATAACTCAACCTTTTAATGAGACCTAGCTGACTGATTTATATCTTCAGAATAAGATTTGCCAAATAAATATGATTATTAACTTAAAACATTATTGCAGTTTTTCAAAGGACAATTCCAAATTGTCTCAACAATAAAAATCTTGCTAGATCACATTTATTTAGAATTTTTTCGGTTTTTTTTTTTTGCATAGTAACATCATCATGGCTACCAGTTAGAAAAAAAAAAAAAGCATATTTCTTCAAAGGTTTATTGTTTTCCAAGTTGGTACTATCAAGGAAGATTTCACAAATCTTCAGATGTACAAAAAATAAATAATATTCTTTCTAAGACTAGTTGTTCCTGAAACAAAGTTTATGTATTTTTGTTTTTAGAAAGATACTGATTTTTAATCACAACTCTCTATTTATCGGAGAGTAAACTTTAAACTCTCACCATGAGACATCTATGCACTCCTAAGTTTGAGTAAATTTCAGTATCTTGTCTCTTGAACTTTTGCTCGATATATGCCTTAAATTTTATGGCCAAATGCTATTGTTAGCTCAAAAAGGTGTGACTGCTGCTTATGCTTGGAAGATTTCTTGGTCATTCTGAGCCATGACTCAGAGCAAGAGGTCATTTGGTGGAGACTATGCTGTCTTTCCTGAGGGGGTGAGAGACAAGCATCTGTGCGGAAGGGCAGGTTCCCTGCCTGCCGACTGTGTTAGAGTTCAGAAATATAGTGGCTGTAACTTATGATCAGACGGAGAATTTCTAGCACTGAACTTCACACACAAGTAGTAGTGAGCCAAGCTTCCTTGTCACAGCTCTGGATTTTAGTTTGGGTGAAAATTGTCACTGCTTACCCAGAATCTGAACAATTTAAGCGCCCTCTAAAGAAAACTACTTCAAACTTGTAAAATATAGACATAAATTTCTACCAAAAAGTGATGTATTTTAAAAATAAGATACATCATTCTAAAGTTCATAACTTTATTACAATATTACTCTATAGTTCGCAACTTTATTATTTTTCCATTTGAGAAGTGATGATTTATTTCAAAATGCACTTTAAATGGATTTATTCATGCCATCCTTTGTTTCAGAAATAATTCAATCTATTTGGCTTAATGGAAATGCAATGAGACAAAATGTAAACATGAATGAATAAGGAAAAGATGTCATGTACATAGGATAATAATTTATATGTAAATTCATGATAACACTTTATTCAAATGTGAGTAAAATTAGAAAATCATGATACATTTTGTTTATGAAGCAAAAATGTTTCAGAATTATTTTATTATAGCATCCTAATTTAAAAAATTAGATAATACTATTGTTATATAGTATATGAAATTAGTGTTCTTTAGTTTGTCTTCTTTTCCAGGATATGAAGAAAGTCAGAACACAGAAAAAATAGCACACTGCCTTAAGTTTACCAGAATTTTCTTAATGAGTATGTTAACTACAGTTATGGTAAGAGATATTTGAGAACATGGAACTGTCCTGTAATGTAAATACTTTCTATTCTTATAAATTTTTCCCATTAAAATGAACGTACTTAGAATCAGTATATATATTCGTTTTGTATTTTATATTAAATTCTGTACACATGCACATATTTTGAATAACAACATTTTGTTGGCACCAAAGAATTAAGGAAAAAAATGTAACACCACCACAGAGTAAGTGTTGATGGGAGCATTTTTCAAATTTGAATGTGTTCACAGATAAAGGGAAAAGCAAAACCAAACAATAAAAATTAAATGAAATGACAGATATCATGTTTATGAATGTGCATACTACTTTTTTGATTTTAAAATTTATGAAAATAAACAATTCTGCTCCTCACTAATACCAAGAAACAAAAATAAAAACTCCCAACCAATGGACAATTTTAACAGAAAGAAATATAATGGAATGAGGATGTAATCTTTCTTTTTGCCAATAGAAAATTTGTAGTTTTAAATTTATGCCATCACACACTTTGTTCTATTAAATGAAACATTATTTAAAGTTGGCCTCGCTGGGCATGGTGGCTCACGCCTGTAATCCCAGCACTTTGTGAGGCATAGGGAGAGAGCTGCCTGAGTCCAGAGGTTTGAGACCAGCCTGGGCAACTTGGCGAGGCCTTGTCTGTACAACAAATCAAAAAATTAGGGTGTGATGGCGCTCGCCTATGGTTCCAGCTACTTGGAAGGCTGAGGTGGAAGGATCACCTGAGCCCATCAGGTCAAGGCTGCGCTGGCCTTGAACATACCATTGCACACCAGCCTGGGTGACAGAGTGAGATTTTGACAAAAAAAAAAAAAAAAAAAAAAAGTTCGAGTCACAATTAATAGGTCTCAAATTCTACCAGGTAGAGTTATTTTGTTATTGCTCTGTATAAGAGCAACAATACATTCTTAGGCACAAATCTTGTACCTAAATATGGGGATGTTGTGAAATACAAAACACTGAAGTACTAGTGGATTGTGCTTTAAAAAAATAAAAAAGAAGGACATAGAGGTTAGAGACCTATTGGTTAAAATAAGCTCAAATCCATGGTATCTATTTCTTTTCTTTTTTCTTTTTTAATCATGGTATCTATTTCTATAGTAATAATCCTTCTGCAGAGAGATATTGTTTCAGATCTCAAAGAAAGCTGTGAAAAATTTGTGCGCCATTTGGGGGAAAGAAAGCGGGAGGTCTATAGGAAATAAGTATTAAGTAAAAAAAGAAAATGTGATTTCAGACAGTCTAGCTACCACAGGAACCACTAAGATTAGCACTGGCCTTGATACCCTGTGGTCTGCTTGGACCACAAGTTTTGTCTTAAATGATCACCTTCAGCTTCAGTTATCTTATTTCTATAGTTTACATATATAAATAAACAAATTCTATGCAGGTGCATGGGAATCAATAAAAGCTATCCCTCAAGTTAGCCAGCAACTGAGCAACTTTGAATTGCTTCACAGAAGCCTCTGATTCAAAGTTCAATGGTTTTTTTTTTTTTATAATCAGCCATCAAAGGCATAGACATTACAATATGAAAGCCAATTCTCTCTGAAATGTTGAATAAAGAATAGGAGCAGTTGGAGTGAAAAAAGTACAAACTTCCCAGGAAGATTTGGCTTATGATTGAGAAGAAAATGAGTTCATTTATTTTTGTAAGCAAATATTTTTCAAAAGTCTAATCAGTGTTGTATTTAGGAGGTAAGATGAGATAATGTTGACTTAACCAGCATAAAAAAAAGAACAATAATATCACTAGCTACTTATGTCGTGAATAAGACTAAACCAAATAGTAGGTATTTAAAAAGATGGGTTCTGAACATCACATTGTATCACAAACATTGGATGTCAGAGGAATAACCTGATTTCATGAAACATGTTAATTTAGAACATAGATGAAAAACATCAAGATCATTTCAGTATAAGCACATGAAAATGTCTATAATTACTTCTGTTTTGTATAATACTATCTTGAAAAGTGTTAGGACAAAGAACGTTTCTGTTGTGGAATGCTTTCTGATTTTGTTTTCTAAGCAAAAACAAGAACGATAAGCTATGAAAGCATTAAAAAGGAGTGAAAACATGAAAAGCCTCCAGTATATTGGCAATTTTTTTTTTTTTTTTAATTTGTTATTCAGGCTGGAGGGCAGTGGCACACTCATGGTCACCGCAGCCTTGACTTGCTGGACTCAGGCGATTCTTCTGCCTTAACCTTCCAAGAGGATGGAACTACGGACACGCGCCACCATGCCTGGCTACTTTTTTTGATTTATTGTAGAAATGAGGCCTCACCAACTTGCCTAGGTTGGTTTCGAACCCAGGCAAGGTTCGAGGCAATCCTCTCACCTTGGTCTCCCAAAGTGCTGGGATTATAGGTGTGAGCTAGGGCCCTAGGCCACAGCAAATGTTTTGACAGTTGTAAAGTGCCCTTGGGCATACGGGTTTTCAAACTGACCAGATGAACAGAAATAGGAGATTCGTCTATTCTCTAAAATGATAAATCAAGTTAAAGATAAAATCCTGTTTTAGAAAAATTTTTATTATTACTTTTTAAAAATTTTAAAGATATGGGTGACTTTAATTTTAAAGTCAGAACTGGGTACATAAGTGGTTTACGTACAGGTGAAGTTTGGGCCTCCCATAGGACCTCACTTTGTCTGGATTAAGATCAGGTATGCTTACTGATGTTAATAATTGTCTTATCTGCTTTGGTGTCTTATTTTTGTGAATAGTATGTTTATTCTGTTTATTCCATGCAAGATAATCCCATGTAAGGCACATAAGGGGAATAGCATCATTAGTTAACATGGAAGTCCTACTTATTAGCGTATATTACTGTGATAGTAATATGTCATATAGTATTACTTAATATAAGTAAAATAGTAATATAATTACTAGAATAGGTTTTTTTGTTTGTTTGTTTTTGTTTTTGTTTTTTTTTAAGAGAGACAAGGTTTCACTATGTTGCTGAGATTAGTCTCGAACTCCTGGGTTTAAGCAATCCTCCAGCCTCAGTTTCCCAAAGTGCTGGGATTACAAGCATGAGCCACCATGCCAGGTCAGCTTTTTATCCTTAACTTGAGCTTCATTCTTTCATAATAGCTATATGACAGCAGAGCAAGTTCTGAGGAGTACGATCTGAGAGCCTAGAAAAAAAAAATCAATAAAACGAATTTGAGAACTCACCTGAAGTAAATATGAAGCTGTAAGAAAAGTATTTTCTTGAAGACTGTTATTTTGAGAATCCACATTGTGCCTTCACAGGGTCTTCACATGAAAGAATAATATGTTGTAAATTTTTTCATTTACAATGTACTTATTAATTGTAATCAGTAACCCTCATGAAGGTCTAACTACATGAAGGATAATGTTTTATGTGCTTTATGTGTACTATCTCACTTAATTCTCATTGTGGAAGCAGTGGGAAGTGGAATTATAATTATTTCCATTTTACAGAATGGGAAAATAGGCTTAGGTAGTTTAAGTAATTTGCTCAATGTCTTATGGCAAGGTCAGGACAGGTTTTGAACTCAGGCAGTCTGTCTCCAGACCCTACACTTAACTGCTATATGACAACTAAATGCATGGGCTATTCTAGCTATAGAAAGAGTTATGGGTTATGAGTTACCATTTATATATATCTTCAGAGGTGTTGATTTCAGTTCACTGTTGCATTATGTGACAAATACTTTCTGTTGAAAATTGATGGAAAGGGTTTGTGACATTCCAAATCCTGCATGTTTAGTAAGCTTGGGAAAGCAGAGGGAAAAAAAATAGGGAAGGCTTAGCTTTCAGAAATGTTTTGAATTTGTGCATTCTCTCTCTCTCTCTCTCTCTCTCTCTCTCTCTCTCTCTGAGTTGAAGTCTCACTTTGTCATCCAGGTTGGAGTGCAGTGGGCATGATCTCAGCTCATGGCAGCCTCAACCTCCTAGGCTCAGGTGATCCCTCTGCCTCAGCCTCCTGAGTAGCTGGGCCTACAGGCACACATCACCAAAGCTGGCTATTTTGTTGTAGAGATAAGCTCTCTCTATGTTGCCCAGGCTGATCTCGAACTCCTGAGCTCAAGCAGTCCTCCTACCTTAGCCTCCTAAAGTGCTGGGATTATAGGCAGGAGCCACCATGCCTGACCTGGGTTTCTGAATTTCCAACTGAAAGATGTAACTTACTTCTTAGCTATCATGCATCTTAGGAACACAGGTAAATATAACCAGCAAAAAAAGCTTACCAGATGTAAATATTCTGTTGTTTCCAACCTGCTGCCAGAGCTGGTAAGAGCTTACTGGAAGGAAGACTGGTGGCAGAGGTGACAGCTCTCAAGGAAAAAGCAACCTATGAAAGGGGTCCCTGACAGCATCCTCTGTTTGTCATGGTCTAGTATGGGATGCTTTGAGGGAACAGTTGCAGCAGTGAGTATAGTAGGCAGGGGCACTAGGACAGGCTACATTAATCCATACCAGCAGGCAATTCTCCACCATGGGTTTGAGTAGACATAAAATATAGGATATATATTTAATTATCCGGATGTAAGGGGAATTAAAGGAGCAAAAGCACCTAGCAGTAATTCAGTGAAAGTGAGGTATCCTGGTGAAGGAAGAAGGGAAATGCATATTTTAATTTGATTCTAACACATTTAATTTGTCTTTCAACTACTACACAGAGATCATCATTTCAGACAATAGAACATTCTGTTTTGGTCTCTGATTAGACCTTGCCACTGGATTTTCCCCCCCTAGGGTTAACAAGAATCAATCATAGCAGTAATTTCCTGTGAAAGAGAAATCCTATCAGACCCATGTCTGGGTCTGCAGAGCTGATAGATTGCTTCTTTTTTTATAGAGCCAAATCATTTTTGTAGGAATCAGCTTTCAAGTGTATAAATTTCAGTTTGGAAATTATTTCTTGCAATATTGCTTTCAGTAATTCTTTTTTAAACATTAATTAGCTGAATAAATCCACCAAGGAACACAAAGTGTTTCTGCAAAATAATACGATAATTTGTATTGAAAATGTGATTGAATCCTGGGAAGAAATAAAAGAAACAAAAAGATCACAAAGTTATGTTATTCAAAATATGGATAAAAATATACCTTCTTCTGTTTGATCTAATATATCTAATTTTTCATCCTACTTTTTCTTTCTATTCCTCTATTCTCTTTAGAGTCAGACAGTGTCTCCTCTGTTTGATACAAAGATTTCAGTTGTGACTCTCAGTTCAGAATTAATGCTGACAGCCTACAGAAAAAACTTTCAATTACTGAGATAAATTTCAACATTAACAAAAAGTAAGCCTACTTCTGCTATTACCTTTTTTTTGGTCAACGTTAGGGCACAGTCAAGCCTTCTGATAGGCCAACAGGCTTTAATTGCTGTGATATTTATATTTTAAACATTTACACACACTTCGGGACAAGAACTCGCTATATTGCCCAGACTGGCTCGAACTCCTGGGCTCAAGGGATCTTTCTACTTCAGCCTCCCTAGTAGCTGGGACTACAGGCATATACCACTACACCAAGCTTGATCATTTATATTTTCATCATGCACTTGTGAACACAAAAATTTAATTAAGTGGGCACATGGGACACGTCAAGATAAATGTAAACATACTCAACTAGGCTATGAAAAATGACTGAAGGAAGGTTTATTAACATTTTATATCAAAACTAAAAGTTTGGTCAATTAGCGATCAGATGTGCTCTTTGAATTCTTTTGTTTATGGTAACAGATTTGCAATGATGCAAATACATTAGTTATCATATTTAATAATAAGATGCATTGATAATGCAGAAAACAGAGGAGATGTAATGAAATGGAGAAAATACTGGAGTTGGAATTCCATGATGTAGGTTTGGATAGTGGCTTGCCATTTACTATTAATAAGGTTTTGTTGGAGTATGCCAGCTCATCTGTCTTGACTTAATTTTTCTTACCAGTTCAGAGGAAATAGTAATTTGTATCTCATAGGTTGTCTTGTGGTTTTGTGTGTGTGTGCGTGCGTGTGTGTGTGTGTGTGTGTGTGTGTGTGTGTGTGTGTATTCAATATCACAATGCTTATTAAATAACCTTTATGAATTTTAACTCGTGGTAGTTGAATCTCTGCCTTGGTACCCCGATACCCAAAATAACAAACACTTCCCATGTCACATAAGAGCACATTATAATTGTGAGTGAACTCATGTGGAAAATAAATGATCAACATGAAACTTTAATGTTTTAAAATGTAGCTATTGGAGATTCACCTCTAAGTTTAGCAGCAATAATATATGTAATAGTAATGCAGAAATACTGAAAAATTATTAAGAACAAGTGATATTCACATTTAAACTTAATTACTGCCTGGGCTTACAAGAAGGAAGAGAGAGAAGGAAAGAAAGGGGACAGTTTTGTTGTCCTCACATATCAGGGAACAAAAGCTGACAAGAAACATCTATCTGAACTAACCTTGTAGGAAATTAAGTTTTTTTGTTTTTTTGAGTCAAAGTTTTACTCTTGTCACTCAGGTTGGAGTGCAGTGGCACACTCATGGCCGCTACAGCCTTGACCTGCTGGGCTCAGGTGATCCTTCCACCTCCGCCTTCCAAGTAGTTGGAATTACAGGTGCACGCTACCATACCCAACTAATTTTTTGATTTTTTTGTAGATACAAAGTCTCACTAAGTTGCCCAGCTGGTCTCAAACCCCTGGGCTCAGGCAATCCTCTCACCTCCACCTTTCAAAGTTCTGGGATTACAGGCAGGAGCTACCACATCTGGCTTTTTTTTTCTTTTTAGTCAGGATCTCACTCTGTTGCACAGGATGGAGTGCAGAGGCACAATCACAGTTCACTACAGCCTTGGCCTTCTGGACTCAGATGATTCTTTCACTTCAGCCTCCTAAGTACCTGGGAATACAGGCACATGTCACCTCATCTGGCTACTTTTTTTGTTTTTATTTTTTTGTAGAGATGAGGTCTTGTTATGTTGCCCAGGCTGGTCTGAATTCCTGGGCTCAAGCAACCCTCCTGCCTCAGCCTCTCAGAGTGCTGGGATTATAGGCATAAGCCACCATGCCTGGCCTCCAAAACTTCAATGAAACGAACACTTCTTCTTTTTCTAGCACTTATTACACTGTTTTATCATTATTTTTCACATGCCTGGCATTTCTACCAGACACAAATTGCAGAATATGAATGGATGAAATGAATGAATCAATGAAAAGAAAGGGGAGTGGAGGGGGGAGAGAGAGAAAGAGAGAGAGAGAGAGAGAGAGGCGTCTGCAGCATTAATTTGGTAAGCATTTATTGAGGACATTTTAAATATCAGGTTTTGTGTGGGGGTAACATGGATGACCTTGACTTAGAGAATCTAGTCAATAGAGCTTCTGGGCAAGATGGAGATGAAACAGGTCAGACTGTGAGAGTCTCCACAAAAGTGAGTGTCCATAACGACTCTCATGAGTAGGTGAGCACTGGTGGGTGAGTGAAAGTCCGTCTGAGGGAAGACTTAGGTTCGTGCACCTGGGGCTCTCCTCTGGAGGTGATTGCAACCCACCAACACACTGAGATGGAAACTTGGGCACACAGGATCCTCTGCCATTCTTGAGGGATTTGTGCAGATAGCAGGTCAGGGAAAACTGGAATAAAGTTCCAACACCAGTGACAAGACACCTACGGGTGCCATCTTCTCAGTCCCCAGTTGGGCAGAGACTTGCATTGCCCTCCCCATCTCTGCCCAGCCTCCCTCTTGGGACCCAGAGGCTATCTTCCCATCAGACTCCGAGAGACAGATGCCCCTCCCCCATGCTGGAACAGGCACAGACATGTCAGATCTGAGTGGGAGACTTGGCAGCAGCAGCAGCTAGCAGGGTGAGTCCGGATCTGATCTGTCTTCCTCCTACAGTAGTCCAGGGGCATCTGACCCAAGTTGAGAGCCTCCCTATCCAGCCTGTGCTGAGAATGGAGGGGTCAGGCTGGAGACCAGAGCTGCCCCCTAAGGGCAGAGACCTGAAAGGAACCTGAAGTCACAGAAACCACCAGTTTTTTTTTCTTGTTTGTGTTTCTGTTATTTTAATGTTGTTTTAAAAAGATTTTCTGTTTATATGTGGATATTTTTGAGGGAGAGTACACCAACAGGGGGGTTTTTGTTGTTTGTTTGTATGTATGTTTTTGTGTTTTCTGTTTGTTTGCCTCTCTGTTTATTTATTAGTTGGTAGCCAGTCTATTTTCCCTCTTCTTCTTCTCTCTCTACACCTCTCTTTTTTCATCTTCTTTTCTTTTCCCATTCTTTCCCCTTTTCTTATCTCACTTTGCTTTCAGGGGGCAAACAGACACAGCCACTACATGGACAGATTGTAGGGCACTGGGAAGGGGGTTCCAGGGGGCCCACACACCTGTCAGGGGATACTGGGATCTGCACATCCCCCCTTAATTAAATCTCAAAACTGCAAAAAGCACAGGCCCCCACCCTTAGTCCAGCGTCAGAATTGAACAAAACCAGAGGATCTGCATAAGGAAGAATAGGGGATTGAGCAAACAGAAATAAAAGTTATCCCTCCATCACTGAACAACAGAATTAAAGAAGAGGTAAAAAAGGGGAAGGAAAACATATACAAATGGAGGAAAACCAAAGGAAGAATATGAATCTCACATAGACCCCTGGAAGATCATCCACTGAGAATAGACTCTGGAACTTGAACAATGAAGAGCCCCCAGAATGACCAGTCTCAAACCACAAAACCAGATATTAAGATACTAATATAGAGAATAAATAAAAATGAGGAGAGATAAGAGGAAAGAATGATGGAGTTGATAACTGAGATAATAGTGATAAAGAATACAGTGAATGAAACAAGCAACAAACTAATAAGCATGGAAAGCAGAATTAACCAAGCAGAAGAAAAACACTCAGAACTTGAGGACCAAAAGATGTAACTAACCCAAACTGTTAAAAACATGGGAAAGAAACTTACAAAGACAGAACAAAAACCTCCAAGAGATAAGCAATTATTTCAAGAGATCCAACCCAAGATTAATTGGAATCCCTGAGGCAGATAGAGAGACAGAGACCACCTTGAAACAGAGACCATCCATGAAACTATCCAAGAAAACTTCCCTCATCTCATCAGTGATGTGACCATTCAAGCACAAAAGATTCAGCGAACCCCTGCAAGACAACAAATGAGAAGACCAACTCCTAGACACATAGTAATTTGCCTACACAAAGTAGGTATAAAAGAAAAAGTCCTAAAGGCAGAAAGAGAGAAAGGTCAGACTACTAACTGGGGAAGACCAATTAGAATAGCAGCAGACTTGTCTACATTTAAAATCCTTCCCATTCAATCCCTAAGAGTTTATGCTGCCTCCAGACCAGCTCTACAAGAAACACTTA
>NW_007260034.1:412427-413324 GCF_000164805.1 Carlito syrichta | reverse complement strand
AACCATAAGAACCTTAGAAAATGAAGGAAATACCCTTATGGAAATCGGAACTGGCATCCAATTCCTGAACAAAACCTGAAACCCACAGGTCATAAGAGAGAAGATAGACAAGTGGGACTTTATTAAACTGACAAGCTTCTGCAAGGCCAAAGAAACCATTAAGAGAGCAGGGAGACAGCCTACAGACTGGGAAAAAATATTTGCCAACACCAGGTCTGACGAAGGCTTAACATTCTGGATCTACAAGGAACTAAAACGTGCTGAAAAGAAAAAAACAAACAACCGCATTATCAAATGGGCAAAAGATATGAACAGACACTTCACAAAAGAGGACATCCGAGCAGCCAACAAACACATGAAGAAATGTTCAACCTCACTAATCATCAGGGAGATGCAAATCAAAACCACACTGAGATACCACCTAACTCCTGTCAGAATGGCAATTATCAACAACTCAAAAAATAACAGCTGCTGGAGAGGGTGTGGCGAAAAGGGAACACTTCTACACTGTTGGTGGGAGTGTAAACTAGTGCAACCTCTGTGGAAAGCAGTGTGGCGATTCTTCAAAGCTCTAAATATCAACCTCCCATATGACCCTGCAATCCCCCTACTGGGAATATATCCTGAAGAACACAAATCACTCTATAAAAAAGATACCTGCACACGTATGTTTATTGCAGCGTTGTTCACGATAGCAAGAACCTGGAAACAACCATGCTGCCCTTCAAAAGAGGACTGGATTAAAAAATGTGGTACATATACACGATGGAATACTACGCAGTCATAAAAAAGACAAAATCATGAATTTCGCAGCAACCTGGATGGAACTAGAGTCTATAATACTGAGTGACCTCTCACAGAAACAAAGATCCGAGTATCACATGTTCTCACTCATAT